>NC_142168.1:66363636-66446293 GCF_029865625.1 Vigna umbellata
TTTCTCCACTTGCTCCACTTCCTCCACTTCTTCCACTCCCTGCACTTCCTCCACTTCGTCCACTTCGTCAAGTTCATCCATTTCCTCCACTTCTTCCACTTCTTCAACTTCGTCATCTTCGTCCACTTGGTCCATTTCCTCCACTTCCTCCGCTTCTTCGGCTTCCTCGGCTTCCTCCGCTTCCTCGGCTTCCTCTGCTTGATCCACTCCGTCCACTTCGTCAACTTCGTCCAATTCCTACACTTCCTCCACTTCCTCCACTTCCTCCACTTTCTGAACTTCCTCCAATTCCTCCACTTCGTCCACTTCGTCACTTCGTCCATTTCCTCCACTTCGTCCACTTCGTCCACTTCCTCCACTTCCTCCACTTCGTCAACTTCGTCCACTTCCTCCACTTCGTCCACTTCCTCCATTTTATCCACTTTATCCATTGGTCCACTTCGTCAACTTCCTCCACTTCCCCCACTTCCTCCACTTCCTCCACTTCCTCAACTTCGTCCACTTCCTCCACTTCGTCCACTTCGTCAACTTCGTCCACTTCCTCCACTTCCTCCACTTCGTCAACTTCGTCCACTTCCTCCACTTCGTCCACTTCCTCCATTTTATCCACTTTATCCACTTGGTCCACTTCGTCAACTTTCTCCACTTCCCCCACTTCCTCCACTTCCTCCACTTCCTCAACTTCGTCCACTTCCTCCACTTCGTCCACTTCCCCCACTTCGTCCACTTCCTCAACTTCGTACACTTCCTGAACTTCGTCGACTTCGACCACTTCGTCCACTTCCTCCACTTCCTCCAATTCGTCCACTTCGTCCATTTCGTCAACTTCATCAACTTCGTCAACTTCGTTCACTTCGTCCACGTCGTCAACTTCTTCAACTTCGTCCACTTCCTCCACTTCGTGAACTTCCTCCACTTCGTCAACTTCGTCAACTTCGTCAACTTCGTCCACTTCGTCAACTTCTTCCACTTCGTCCATTTCGTCAACTTCATCCACTTCGTCCACTTCGTCCACTTCGTCCACTTTGTTCGCTTCGTCCACTTCGTCACCTTCGTCCACTTCCTCCACTTCGTCCACTTCCTCCGCTTCCCCCACTTCCTCCTCTCCGTCAACTTCGTCAACTTCATCCGCTTCGTCCATTTCGTCCACTTCCTACACTTCCTCAACTTCCTCCACTTCCTCCCCTTCCTCCACTTCCTCAACTTCCTCAACTTCTTCCACTTCGTCCACTTCCTTCACTTCCTCCACTTCCTCTACTCCCTCCACTTCCTCCACTTCGTCCACTTCGTCAAGTTCGTCCATTTCCTCCACTTCTTCCACTTCTTCAACTTCGTCATCTTCGTCCACTTTGTCCACTTCGTCCACTTCCTCTGCTTCCTCCGCTTCCTCGGCTTCCTCTGCTTCATCCACTCCGTCCACTTCGTCAACTTCGTCAACTTCGTCCACTTCCTACACTTCCTCCACTTCCTCCACTACCTCCACTTTCTCCACTTCCTCCAATTCCTCCACTTTATCCACTTGGTCCACTTGGTCAACTTCCTCCACTTCCTCCACTTCCTCAACTTCGTCCACTTCCTCCTCTTCGTCAACTTCCCCCACTTCGTCCACTTCCTCAACTTTCTCCACTGCCTCCACTTCCTCCACTTCCTCCACTTCCTCCACTTCCTCCAAATCCTCAACTCCCTCCATTTCCCCCACTCCCTCCACTTCCTCCACTCCCTCCACTTCCTCCACTTCGTCTATTTCCTCCACTTCTTCCACTTCTTAAACCTCGTCATCTTCGTCAACTTCCTCCGCTTCCTCCACTTCCTCCTCCCCGTCAACTTCGTCAACTTCGTCCACTTCGTCAACTTCGTCCGCTTCGTCCACTTCGTCCGCTTCGTCCACTTCGTCCGCTTCGTCCACTTCGTCCGCTTCCTACACTTCCTCCACTTCCTCCACTTCCTCAACTTCCTCCACTTCCTCAACTTCTTCCACTTCCTCCACTTCCTCCACTTCCTCCTCTTCCTCCACTTCCTCCACTCCCTCCACTTCCTCCACTTCCTCCACTTCGTCAAGTTCGTCCATTTCCTCCACTTCGTCCACTTCTTCAACTTCGTCATCTTCGTCCAGTTTGTCCACTTCGTCCACTTCCTCCGCTTCCTCCGCTTCCTCTGCTTCATCCACTCTGTCCACTTCGTCAACTTCGTCAACTTCGTCAACTTCGTCCACTTCGTCCACTTCCTCCACTTTCTTAACTTCCTCCAATTCCTCCACTTCGTCCATTTCGTCCACTTAGTCTACTTCGTCCACTTCGTCCACTTCGTCCACTTCGTCCACTTCGTCAACTTCGTTAACTTCGTCCACTTCCTCCACTTCCTCCACTTCCTCCACTTCCTCCACTTCCTCCACTTCCTCCACTTCTTCCACTTCCTCCACTTCGTCAACTTCGTCACTTCGTCCATTTATTCCACTTCGTCCACTTCGTAAATTTCGATCACTTCGTCCACTTCGTAAACTTCGATCACTTCGTCCACTTCTTCCACTTCTTCAACTTCGTCAACTTCGTCCCCTTCCTACACTTCGTCCCCTTCCTACACTTCGTCCACTTCGTCAACCTCGTCCATTTCCTCCACTTCGTCCACTTCGTCCACTTCCTCCATTTCCTCCACTTCAACAACTTCGTCCACTTCCTCCACTTCGTCCACTTCCTCCACTTTATCCACTTAGTCCACTTCGTCAACTTCCTCCACTTCCTCCACTTCGTCAACTTCGTCCACTTCCTCGACTTTGTCTACTTGCCCCACTTCGTCCACTTCCTCAACTTCGTCAACTTCGTCCACTTCCTCCACTTCCTCCACTCCCTCCACTCCCTCCACTACCTTCACTTCCTCCACTCCCTCCACTTCCTCCACTTCGTCTATTTCCTCCACTTCTTCCACTTCTTCAACTTCGTCATCTTCGTCAACTTTGTCCACTTCCTCCGCTTCTCCACTTTCTCCTCTCCGTCCACTCCGTCCACTCCGTCCACTCGGTCAACTTCGTCCACTTCGTCAACTTCGTCCGCTTCGTCCGCTTCGTCCGCTTCGTCCACTTCGTCCACTTCGTCCGCTTCGTCCACTTCCTACACTTCCTCCACTTCTTCCACTTCCGCCACTTCTTCCACTCCCTCCACTTCCTCCACTTCGTCCACTTCGTCAAGTTCGTCCATTTCCTCCACTTCTTCCACTTCTTCAACTTCGTCCACTTCCTACACTTCCTCCACTTCCTACACTTCCTCCACTTCCTCCACTTTCACAACTTCCTCCAATTCCTCCACTTCGTCCACTTCGTCAACTTCGTCCATTTCCTCCACTTCGTCCACTTCCTCCACTTCCTCCACTTCCTCCACTTCGTCAACTTCGTCCACTTCCTCCACTTTATGCACTTGGTCCACTTCGTCAACTTCCTCCACTTCGTCCACTTCCTCCACTTCGTCAACTTCGTCCACTTCCTCCACTTCGTCCACTTCCCCCACTTCGTCCACTTCCTCAACTACGTACACTTCTGATCTTCGTCGACTTCGTCCACTTCGTCCACTTCGTCCACTTCGTCCACTTCGTCCACTTCGTCAAGTTCATCAACTTCGTCAACTTCGTCCACTTCGTCCACGTCGTCAACTTCTTCAACTTCGTCCACTTCCCCCACTTCGTCCACTTCGTCCACTTCCTCCACTTCGTCAACTTCGTCCACTTCCTCCACTTCCTCCACTTCCTCCACTTTATCCACTTGGTCCACTTCGTCAACTTCCTCCACTTCCTCCACTTCGTCAACTTCGTCCACTTCCTCCACTTCGTCAACTTTGTCCACTTCCTCCACTTCGTCCACTTTGTCAACTTCGTCCACTTCGTCAACTTCGTCCACATCCTCCACTTCCTCCACTTCCTCCATTTCTTCGACATCGTCCTCTTCGTCAACATCGTCAATTTCATCCACTTCGTCAACTTCGCCATCTTCGTCAACTTCGTCAAGTTTCTCAACTTCGTCCACCTCGTCAACTTCGGCCACTTCATCCTCTTCGTCCACTTCGTCAACTTCGTCCACTTCCTCCACTTCCTCCACGTGGTCAACTTCTTCAACTTCGTCAGCTACGTCCACTTCGTCCACTTCGTCAACTTTCTCAACTTCGTCCACTTCGTCAACTTTGTCCACTTCCTCCACTTCCTCCACTTCCTCCACTTTTTCAACTTCGTCCACTTCGTCAACTTCGTCCACCTCCTCCACTTCCTCCACTTCCTCCACATCGTCCTCTTCGTCAACATCGTCAACTTCCTCCACTTCGTCCACTTCTTCAACTTCGTCATCTTCGTCCACTTTGTCCGCTTCGTCCACTTCGTCCACTTCGTCCCCTTCCTCCGCTTCCTCCGTTTTCTCCGCTTCCTCCGCTTCCTCCCCTTCCTCCACTCCGTCCACTCCGTCCACTCCGTCAACTTCGTCAACTTCGTCCACTTCGTCCACTTCCTACACTTCCCACACTTCCTCCACTTCCTCGACTTCCTCCACTTCCTCCTGATAACAGTTGAAAAACTGTTATTTTAATGCGTAAAATTGACACAAAAAGCAACCTTTACACTTAGGAACTAGCTTGAAATCATGCTTTTATCCATATTTTTAGAAATAAGAGAGCTGGACAGGTTTATGCTTGATTTCAGTGTTTTTGTGTAGGTTTTAAGGTGAATTTAGTGAAAGAAGTGAAGAAGGAGAGAGATGAAATCAGAAAAGACATCAAAAAGTGCAAAAGGAGAAGCCGAAGTCACCGCTCAGCGGCAGTTTACCGCTGAGCGGCACTTTTATGGGCTTGGACCTAATTTTCTATAATTTACGAATAATATATAAGGTTTAGGGTTTCCTAGGGTTAGGTATCCTTGGCAGAAACGAAGCAAACACTCTCTCTTCCACCCCTTTGAAGGAGGATCTTGGATGCTCAGGCTTCCTCTTTACCTTTTTAGGGTTTTATCTTTCATTCTTTCATTGTTATTCATCTAGGCTCACCACGAATATGGTGAACTAAACTTTGTATGTTTGTTGGGTAATCAATGTAATCTTTTGAAGCTCTCATATATGGAATTTGTTTTTACATCTTTTATTTAAGATCTATGCTTTCTTTCATCATTAGTTAGGGTTTTTCCTCTTTGCTTAATGCTTGCGTTGTTTAACTCATTCGATGCATGACTATTGGTTTTGTCGATACGGGCACGTACGGGGAAGTCTAGATCCGGGGAATCTCTCCCAATATTATATTGGTTGTCGTTAAGCTCCTGCACTTGATGAACTAATTATTAGGAATGCTAGGAATTGTATGAACTCGTAATTAGGGAGAAGCCTTCTTGAAAGGTACTTTAGAGAGTGGAATTAACAATGATGATTTGAATGTTGAATTCCTAAAATATATGAGAGTGGATAAGATGAAATTGACCCCCAACAACATATTCATACATATATTTCATTGAAAGTGTTTATCTTTTGCTTTTGTCATTGATCAAAACCTCATGCATACATGTTTATTTTCGTCTTTTGCATATAAAAATCCAAATATTTCGTCCTTAAGTCTTAGCTAATCAACAAACCACACAACTAAACTAGGCCGTGAGTCCTTTGGGAAGAACGATACTTGGTCTTACCAAGTTTATTACTTGAACGATTCGGTCATACTTGCCGATTGTAAAACAAGTTTGTGACATCATATTTTGGTGATCATAAATTTGTCCATCACCTCCACTTCCTAAACTTCCTCAACTTCCTCCACTGCCTCCACTTCCTCCACTTCCTCCACTTCCTCCACGTCGTCAACTTCTTCAACTTCGTCCACTTCCTCCACTTCGTCAACTTCCTCCACTTCGTCCACTTCGTCAACTTCGTCAACTTCCTCCACTTCGTCAATTTCGTCCACTTCGTCAACTTCTTCCACTTCGTCCATTTCGTCAACTTCATCCACTTCGTCCACTTCCTCCACTTCCTCCACTTCGTCCACTTCGTTCGCTTCATCCACTTCGTCAACTTCGTCCACTTCGTCCACTTCGTCCACTTGCTCCACTTCGTCCACTTCGTCCACTTTCTCCACTTCCTCCACATCGTTCACTTCCTCCACGTCGTCCACTTTCTCCACTTTGTCTACTTCGTTAACTTCGTCCATTTCCTCCACTTCCTCCACTTTGTCCACTTCCTCCACTTCCTCCACTTCCTCCACTTCCTATACTTCATCCACTTCGTCTACTTCCTCCATTTTGTCAACTTCTTAAATTTCGTCAACTTCCTCCACTTTGTCCACTTCCTCCACTTCCTCGAGTTCCTGCACTTCGTCAACTTGGTCAACTTCCTCCACTTCCTCCACTTTGTCCACTTCGTCCACTTCATCCACTTCCTCCACTTCCTCTACTTCCTCCACTTCCTCCACTTCCTCCACTTTGTCAACTTCTTAAATTTCGTCAACTTCCTCCACTTCCCCCACTTCCTCCAGTTCCTGCACTTCGTCAACTTCGTCAACTTGGTCCACTTAGTCCACTTAGTCCACTTCCTCCATTTCCTCCACTTCCTCCACTTCGTCAACCTTCTCAACTTCGTCCAATTCGTCAACTTCGTCCAATTCGTCAACTTCGTCCAATTCGTCAACTTTGTCCACATCCTCCACTTCCTCCACTGCCTCCACTTCCTCCACATCGTCCTCTTCGTCAACATCGTCAATTTGGTCAACTTCTTCAATTTCGTCGACTTCGTCGACTTCGTTCGTCCACTTTGTCAACTTCGTCCACTTCGTTATCTTCGTCAACTTCGTCAACTTTGTCCACTTCGTCCACTTCGTCCACTTCGTCAACTTCGTCCACTTCGTCCACTTCGTCAACTTCTTCAACTTCATCCATTTCGTCAACTTCGTCAACTTCGTCCACTTCCTCCACTTCGTCCACTTCTTCCACTTCTTCCACTTCGTCATCTTCGTCCACTTTGTCCACTTCGTCCACTTCGTCCACTTCGTCCACTTCGTCCACTTCGTCCACTTCGTCAACTTCGTCAACTTCGTCCACTTTGTCCGCTTCCTCCGCATCCTCCGCTTCCTCCGCTTCCTCCCTTCCGTCCACTCCGTCCACTATGTCAACCTCGTCAACTTCGTCCACTTCGTGCACTTCCTACACTTCCTACACTTCCTCCACTCCCTCCACTTCCTCCACTTCCTCCACTTCCTCCACTTCCTCCACTTCATCCACATCGTCTATTTCCTCCACTTCTTCCACTTCTACAACTTCGTCATCTTCGTCCACTTCGTCCACTTCCTCCGCTTCCTCCACTTCCTCCTCTCCGTCAACTTCGTCCGCATCGTGCATTTCGTCCACTTCCTACACTTCCTCCACTTCCTCCACTTCCTCAACTTCCTCAACTTCTTCCACTTCCTCCACTTCCTTCACTTCCTCCATTTCCTGTACTCCCTCCACTTCCTCCACTTCGTCCACTTCGTCAAGTTCGTCCATTTCCTCCACTTCTTCCACTTCTTCAACTTCGTCATCTTCGTCCACTTTGTCCACTTCGTCCACTTCCTCCGCTTCCTCGGTTTCCTCCGCTTCCTCCGCTTCCTCTGCTTCATCCACTCTGTCCACTTCGTCCACTTCCTACACTTCCTCCACTTCCTCCACTACCTCCACTTTCTCAACTTCCTCCAATTCCTCCACTTCGTCCACTTCGTCCACTTCGACCACTTCGTCCACTTCGTCCACTTCGTCCACTTCGTCCACTTCTTCCACTTTCTCCACTTCGTCAACTTTGTCCACTTCCTGCACTTCCTCCACTTCCTCCACTTCGTAAACTTCGATCACTTCTTCCAGTTCTTCAACTTCGTCCTCTTCCTGCAGTTCGTCCACTTCGTCAACTTCGTCAACTTCGTCCACTTCGTCCACTTCGTCAACTTTGTCCACTTCCTCCACTTCCTCCACTTCCTCCACTTCCTCCACTTCTTCCACTTCCTCCACTTTGTCAACTTCGTCACTTCGTCCATTTCCTCCACTTCGTCCACTTCGAAAACTTCGATCACTCCATCCACTTCTTCCACTTCTTCAACATCGTCAACTTCGTCCTCTTGCTGCACTTTGTCGACTTCGTACACTTCGTCCACTTCGTCCATTACCTCCACTTCGTGCACTTCCTCCACTTCCTCCACTTCGTCAACTTCGTCCACTTCCTCCACTTCCCCCACTTCGTCCACTTCCTCAACTTCGTACGCTTCTTGAACTTCGTCTACTTCGTCCACGTCGTCAACTTCTTCAACTTCGTCAACTTCGTCCGCTTCCTCCACTTCGTCAACTTCCTCCACTTCGTCCACTTCCTCCACTTCGTCAACTTCCTCCACTTCGTCAACTTCGTCCACTTCGTCAACTTCTTCCACTTCGTCCACTTCCTCCACTTTGTGCACATCCTCCACTTCCTCCACTTCGTCCACTTCCTCCACTTCGTCCGCTTCGTCCACTTCATCAACGTCGTCCACTTTGTGCACTTTGTCCACTTCTCCACTTTCTGCACTTCGTCCACTTCTTCCACTTCTTCAACTCCGTCCACTTCATCCGCTTCGTCCGCTTCGTCCGCTTCCTGCCCTTCCTCCACTCTGTCCACTCCGTCCACTACGTCAACTTCGTCAATTTCGTCAACTTCGTCCACTTCCTACACTTCCTACACTTCCTCCACTTCCTCCACTTCCTCCACTCCCTCCACTTCCTCCACTCCCTCCACTTCCTCCACTTCGTCTATTTCCTCCACTTCTTCCACTTCTTCAACTTCGTCATCTTCGTCCACTTCCTCCTCCCCGTCAACTTCGTCAACTTCGTCCACTTCGTCCACTTCGTCAACTTCATCCACTTTGTCCACTTGCTACACTTCCTCCACTTCCTCCACTTCCTCCACTTCCTCCACTTCCTCCACTTCCTCAACTTCCTCCACTTCCTCCACTTCCTCCACTTCCTCCACTTCCTCCACTTCCGCCACTCCCTCCACTTCCTCCACTTCCTCCACTTCGTCAAGTTCGTCCATTTCCTCCACTTCTTCCACTTCTTCAACTTCGTCATCTTCGTCCAGTTTGTCCACTTCGTCCACTTCCTCCGCTTCCTCCGCTTCATCCACTCTGTCCACTCCGTCCACTTCGTCAACTTCGTCCACCTCCTCCACTTCCTCCACTTTCTCAACTTCCTCCAATTCCTCCACTTCGTCCATTTCGTCCACTTCGTCCACATCGTCCACTTCGTCTACTTCGTCCACTTCGTTAACTTCGTCCACTTCCTCCACTTCCTCCACTTCCTCCACTTCTTCCACTTCCTCCACTTCGTCAACTTCGTCACTTCATCCATTTCCTCCACTTCGTCCACTTCGTAAACTTCGATCACTTCGTCCACTTCGTAAACTTCGTTCACTTCGTCCACTTCTTCCACTTCTTCAACTTCGTCCTCTTCCTGCACTTCGTCCACTTCGTCAACCTCGTCCATTTCCTCCACTTCGTCCACTTCCTCCACTTCCTCCATTTCCTCCACTTCGTCAACTTCGTCCACTTCGTCCACTTCGTCCACTTCCTCCACTTTATCCACTTAGTCCACTTCGTCAACTTCCTCCACTTCCTCCACTTCGTCAACTTCGTCCACTTCGTCAACTTCGTACACTTCCTGAACTTCGTCAACTTCGTCCACTTCCTCCACTTCCTCCACTACTTCCACTTCCTCCACTCCCTCCACTCCCTCCACTTCCTCCACTTCCCTCCACTTCCTCCACTTCGTCTATTTCCTCCACTTCTTCCACTTCTTCAACTTCATCATCTTCGTCTACTTCGTCCACTTCCTCCGCTTCCTCCACTTTCTCCTTTCCGTCCACTCCGTCAACTTCGTCCACTTCGTCAACTTCGTCCGCTTCGTCCACTTCGTCCACTTCGTCCGCTTCGTCCACTTCCTCCACTTCCTACACTTCCTCCACTTCCTCCACTTCCGCCACTTCTTCCACTCCCTCCACTTCCTCCACTTAATCCACTTCGTCAAGTTCGTCCATCTCCTCCACTTCTTCCATTTCTTCAACTTCGTCCACTTCCTCCACTTCCTCCCTTTCACAACTTCCTCCAATTCCTCCACTTCGTCCACTTCGTCAACTTCGTCCATTTCCTCCACTTCGTCCACTTCGTCCACTTCCTCCACTTCGTCAACTTCGTCCACTTCATCCACTTCATCCACTTTATCCACTTGGTCCACTTCGTCAACTTCCTCCACTTCCTCCACTTCGTCAACTTCGTCCACTTCCCCCACTTCGCCCACTTCCTCAACTTCGTACACTTCTGAACTTCGTCGACTTCGTCCACTTCGTCCACTTCCTCCACTTCGTCCACTTCGTCAACTTCATCCACTTCGTCAACTTCGTCCACTTCGTCCACGTCGTCAACTTCTTCAACTTCATCCACTTCCTCCACTTCGTCCACTTTGTCAACTTCGTCCACTTCGTCCATTTCCTCCACTTCGTCCACTTCCTCCACTTCCTCCACTTCGTCAACTTCGTCCACTTCGTCCACTTCGTCCACTTCGTCCACTTCCTCCACTTTATCCACTTGGTCCACTTCGTCAACTTCCTCCAAGTCCTCCACTTCCTCCACTTCGTCAACTTCGTCCACTTCCTCCACTTCGTCCACTTCGTCAACTTTGTCCACTTCCTCCACTTCGTCCACTTTGTCAACTTCGTCCACTTCGTCAACTTTGTCCACATCCTCCACTTCCTCGTCTACTTCGTCAACTTCGTCCACTTCATCCTCTTCGTCCACTTCGTCAACTTCGTCCACTTCCTCCACTTCCTCCACTTCCTCCACGTGGTCAACTTCTTCAACTTCGTCAGCTACGTCCACTTCCTCCACTTCGTCAACTTCGTCAACTTTCTCAACTTCGTCCACTTCGTCAACTTTGTCCACTTCCTCCACTTCCTCCACTTTGTCAACTTCGTCCACTTCGTCAACTTCGTCCACCTCCTCCACTTCCTCCACTTCCTCCACATCGTCCTCTTCTTCAACATCGTCAATTTCGTCAACTTCGTTAATTTTGTCGACTTTCGTCCACTTCGTCAACATTGTCCACTTCGTCATCTTCTTCAACTTCTTCCATTTCGTCAACTTCGTAAACGTCGTCAGCTTCCTCCACTTCGTCCACTTCTTCCACTTCTTCAACTTCGTCATCTTCGTCCACTTTGTCCGCTTCGTCCACTTCTTCCCCTTCCTCCGCTTCCTCCGCTTTCTCCGCTTCCTCCGCTTCCTCCCCTTCCTTCACTCCGTCCACTCCGTCCACTCCGTTAGCTTCGTCAACTTTGTCCACTTCATCCACTTCCTACACTTCCTACACTTCCTCCACTTCCTCCACTTCCTCCACTTCCTAAACTTCCTCAACTTCCTCCACTGCCTCCACTTCGTCCACTTCCTCCACTTCCTCCACTCCCTCCACTTCCTCCACTCCCTCCACTTCCTCCACTTCGTCCACTTCATCCACTTCGTCTATTTCCTCCACTTCTTCCGTCCACTTCGTCCACTTCGTCAACTTTGTCAACTTCCTCCACTTCGTCAATTTCCTCCACTTCGTCAACTTCTTCCACTTTGTCCACTTTGTCCACCTTGTCCACTTCGTCCACTTGCTCCACTTCGTCCGCTTCGTCCACTTCGTCAACTTCGTCCACCTCGTCCACTTTGTCCACTTGTCCACTTTCTCCACTTCCTCCACTACCTCCACTTTCTCAACTTCCTCCAATTCCTCCACTTCGTCCACTTCGTCCACTTCGACCACTTCGTCCACTTCGTCCACTTCTTCCACTTTCTCCACTTCGTCAACTTTGTCCACTTCCTGCACTTCCTCCACTTCCTCCACTTCGTAAACTTCGATCACTTCTTCCAGTTCTTCAACTTCGTCCTCTTCCTGCAGTTCGTCCACTTCGTCAACTTCGTCAACTTCGTCCACTTCGTCCACTTCGTCCACTTCGTCAACTTTGTCCACTTCCTCCACTTCCTCCACTTCCTCCACTTCCTCCACTTCTTCCACTTCCTCCACTTTGTCAACTTCGTCACTTCGTCCATTTCCTCCACTTCGTCCACTTCGTAAACTTCGATCACTCCATCCACTTCTTCCACTTCTTCAACATCGTCAACTTCGTCCTCTTGCTGCACTTTGTCCACTTCGTAAACTTCGTCCACTTCGTCCATTACCTCCACTTCGTCCACTTCCTCCACTTCCTCCACTTCGTCAACTTCGTCCACTTCGTCCACTTCCCCCACTTCGTCCACTTCCTCAACTTCGTACGCTTCTTGAACTTCGTCTACTTCGTCCACGTCGTCAACTTCTTCAACTTCGTCAACTTCGTCCGCTTCCTCCACTTCGTCAACTTCCTCCACTTCGTCCACTTCCTCCACTTCGTCAACTTCCTCCACTTCGTCAACTTCGTCCACTTCGTCAACTTCTTCCACTTCGTCCACTTCCTCCACTTTGTGCACATCCTCCACTTCGTCCACTTCGTCAACTTTGTCGACTTCCTCCACTTCCTCCACTTCCTCCACTTCCTCCACTTCTTCCACTTCCTCCATTTTGTCAACTTCGTCACTTCGTCCATTTCCTCCACTTCGTCCACTTCGTAAACTTCGATCACTCCATCCACTTCTTCCACTTCTTCAACATCGTCAACTTCGTCCTCTTGCTGCACTTTGTCCACTTCGTAAACTTCGTCCACTTCGTCCATTACCTCCACTTCGTCCACTTCCTCCACTTCCTCCACTTCGTCAACTTCGTCCACTTCCTCCACTTCCCCCACTTCGTCCACTTCCTCAACTTCGTACGCTTCTTGAACTTCGTCTACTTCGTCCACGTCGTCAACTTCTTCAACTTCGTCAACTTCGTCCGCTTCCTCCACTTCGTCAACTTCCTCCACTTCGTCCACTTCCTCCACTTCGTCAACTTCCTCCACTTCGTCAACTTCGTCCACTTCGTCAACTTCTTCCACTTCGTCCACTTCCTCCACTTTGTGCACATCCTCCACTTCCTCCACTTCGTCCACTTCCTCCACTTCGTCCGCTTCGTCCACTTCATCAACGTCGTCCACTTTGTGCACTTTGTCCACTTCTCCACTTTCTGCACTTCGTCCACTTCTTCCACTTCTTCAACTCCGTCCACTTCATCCGCTTCGTCCGCTTCGTCCGCTTCCTGCCCTTCCTCCACTCTGTCCACTCCGTCCACTACGTCAACTTCGTCAATTTCGTCAACTTCGTCCACTTCCTACACTTCCTACACTTCCTCCACTTCCTCCACTTCCTCCACTCCCTCCACTTCCTCCACTCCCTCCACTTCCTCCACTTCGTCTATTTCCTCCACTTCTTCCACTTCTTCAACTTCGTCATCTTCGTCCACTTCCTCCTCCCCGTCAACTTCGTCAACTTCGTCCACTTCGTCCACTTCGTCAACTTCATCCACTTTGTCCACTTGCTACACTTCCTCCACTTCCTCCACTTCCTCCACTTCCTCCACTTCCTCCACTTCCTCAACTTCCTCCACTTCCTCCACTTCCTCCACTTCCTCCACTTCCTCCACTTCCGCCACTCCCTCCACTTCCTCCACTTCCTCCACTTAGTCAAGTTCGTCCATTTCCTCCACTTCTTCCACTTCTTCAACTTCGTCATCTTCGTCCAGTTTGTCCACTTCGTCCACTTCCTCCGCTTCCTCCGCTTCATCCACTCTGTCCACTCCGTCCACTTCGTCAACTTCGTCCACCTCCTCCACTTCCTCCACTTTCTCAACTTCCTCCAATTCCTCCACTTCGTCCATTTCGTCCACTTCGTCCACATCGTCCACTTCGTCTACTTCGTCCACTTCGTTATCTTCGTCCACTTCCTCCACTTCCTCCACATCCTCCACTTCTTCCACTTCCTCCACTTCGTCAACTTCGTCACTTCATCCATTTCCTCCACTTCGTCCACTTCGTAAACTTCGATCACTTCGTCCACTTCGTAAACTTCCTTCACTTCGTCCACTTCTTCCACTTCTTCAACTTCGTCCTCTTCCTGCACTTCGTCCACTTCGTCAACCTCGTCCATTTCCTCCACTTCGTCCACTTCCTCCACTTCCTCCATTTCCTCCACTTCGTCAACTTCGTCCACTTCCTCCACTTCGTCCACTTCCTCCACTTTATCCACTTAGTCCACTTCGTCAACTTCCTCCACTTCCTCCACCTCGTCAACTTCGTCCACTTCGTCAACTTCGTACACTTCCTGAACTTCGTCAACTTCGTCCACTTCCTCCACTTCCTCCACTACTTCCACTTCCTCCACTCCCTCCACTCCCTCCACTTCCTCCACTTCCCTCCACTTCCTCCACTTCGTCTATTTCCTCCACTTCTTCCACTTCTTCAACTTCATCATCTTCGTCTACTTCGTCCACTTCCTCCGCTTCCTCCACTTTCTCCTTTCCGTCCACTCCGTCAACTTCGTCCACTTCGTCAACTTCGTCCGCTTCGTCCACTTCGTCCGCTTCGTCCACTTCCTCCACTTCCTACACTTCCTCCACTTCCTCCACTTCCGCCACTTCTTCCACTCCCTCCACTTCCTCCACTTCATCCACTTCGTCAAGTTCGTCCATCTCCTCCACTTCTTCCACTTCTTCAACTTCGTCCACTTCCTCCACTTCCTCCCTTTCACAACTTCCTCCAATTCCTCCACTTCATCCACTTCGTCAACTTCGTCCATTTCCTCCACTTCGTCCACTTCGTCCACTTCCTCCACTTCGTCAACTTCGTCCACTTCATCCACTTCATCCACTTTATCCACTTGGTCCACTTCGTCAACTTCCTCCACTTCCTCCACTTCGTCAACTTCGTCCACTTCCCCCACTTCGCCCACTTCCTCAACTTCGTACACTTCTGAACTTCGTCGACTTCGTCCACTTCGTCCACTTCCTCCACTTCGTCCACTTCGTCAACTTCATCCACTTCGTCAACTTCGTCCACTTCGTCCACGTCGTCAACTTCTTCAACTTCATCCACTTCCTCCACTTCGTCCACTTTGTCAACTTCGTCCACTTCGTCCATTTCCTCCACTTCGTCCACTTCCTCCACTTCCTCCACTTCGTCAACTTCGTCCACTTCCTCCACTTCGTCCACTTCCTCCACTTTATCCACTTGGTCCACTTCGTCAACTTCCTCCAAGTCCTCCACTTCCTCCACTTCGTCAACTTCGTCCACTTCCTCCACTTCGTCCACTTCGTCAACTTTGTCCACTTCCTCCACTTCGTCCACTTTGTCAACTTCGTCCACTTCCTCCACTTCCTCCACTTCCTCCACGTGGTCAACTTCTTCAACTTCGTCAGCTACGTCCACTTCCTCCACTTCGTCAACTTCGTCAACTTTCTCAACTTCGTCCACTTCGTCAACTTTGTCCACTTCCTCCACTTTGTCAACTTCGTCCACTTCGTCAACTTCGTCCACCTCCTCCACTTCCTCCACTTCCTCCACATCGTCCTCTTCTTCAACATCGTCAATTTCGTCAACTTCGTTAATTTTGTCGACTTTCGTCTACTTCGTCAACATCGTCCACTTCGTCATCTTCTTCAACTTCTTCCATTTCGTCAACTTCGTAAACGTCGTCAGCTTCCTCCACTTCGTCCACTTCTTCCACTTCTTCAACTTCGTCATCTTCGTCCACTTTGTCCGCTTCGTCCACTTCTTCCCCTTCCTCCGCTTCCTCCGCTTTCTCCGCTTCCTCCGCTTCCTCCCCTTCCTTCACTCCGTCCACTCCGTCCACTCCGTTAGCTTCGTCAACTTTGTCCACTTCGTCCACTTCGTCCACTTCCTTACACTTCCTACACTTCCTCCACTTCCTCCACTTCCTCCACTTCCTAAACTTCCTCAACTTCCTCCACTGCCTCCACTTCGTCCACTTCCTCCACTTCCTCCACTCCCTCCACTTCCTCCACTCCCTCCACTTCCTCCACTTCGTCCACTTCATCCACTTCGTCTATTTCCTCCACTTCTTCCGTCCACTTCGTCCACTTCGTCAACTTTGTCAACTTCCTCCACTTCGTCAATTTCCTCCACTTCGTCAACTTCTTCCACTTTGTCCACTTTGTCCACCTTGTCCACTTCGTCCACTTGCTCCACTTCGTCCGCTTCGTCCACTTCGTCAACTTCGTCCACCTCGTCCACTTGTCCACTTGTCCACTTTCTCCACTTCGTCCACTACCTCCACTTTCTCAACTTCCTCCAATTCCTCCACTTCGTCCACTTCGTCCACTTCGACCACTTCGTCCACTTCGTCCACTTCGTCCACTTCTTCCACTTTCTCCACTTCGTCAACTTTGTCCACTTCCTGCACTTCCTCCACTTCCTCCACTTCGTAAACTTCGATCACTTCTTCCAGTTCTTCAACTTCGTCCTCTTCCTGCAGTTCGTCCACTTCGTCAACTTCGTCAACTTCGTCCACTTCGTCCACTTCGTCAACTTTGTCCACTTCCTCCACTTCCTCCACTTCCTCCACTTCCTCCACTTCTTCCACTTCCTCCACTTTGTCAACTTCGTCCATTTCCTCCACTTCGTCCACTTCGTAAACTTCGATCACTCCATCCACTTCTTCCACTTCTTCAACATCGTCAACTTCGTCCTCTTGCTGCACTTTGTCCACTTCGTAAACTTCGTCCACTTCGTCCATTACCTCCACTTCGTCCACTTCCTCCACTTCCTCCACTTCCCCCACTTCGTCCACTTCCTCAACTTCGTACGCTTCTTGAACTTCGTCTACTTCGTCCACGTCGTCAACTTCTTCAACTTCGTCAACTTCGTCCGCTTCCTCCACTTCGTCAACTTCCTCCACTTCGTCCACTTCCTCCACTTCGTCAACTTCCTCCACTTCGTCAACTTCGTCCACTTCGTCAACTTCTTCCACTTCGTCCACTTCCTCCACTTTGTGCACATCCTCCACTTCGTCCACTTCCTCCACTTCCTCCACTTCGTCCGCTTCGTCCACTTCATCAACGTCGTCCACTTTGTGCACTTTATTCACTTCTCCACTTTCTGCACTTCGTCCACTTCTTCCACTTCTTCAACTCCGTCCACTTCGTCCGCTTCGTCCGCTTCGTCCGCTTCCTGCCCTTCCTCCACTCTGTCCACTCCGTCCACTACGTCAACTTCGTCAATTTCGTCAACTTCGTCCACTTCCTACACTTCCTACACTTCCTCCACTTCCTCCACTTCCTAAACTTCCTCAACTTTCTCCACTGCCTCCACTTCCTCCACTTCCTCCACTCCCTCCACTTCCTCCACTCCCTCCACTTCCTCCACTTCGTCTATTTCCTCCACTTCTTCCACTTCTTCAACTTCGTCATCTTCGTCCACTTCCTCCTCCCCGTCAACTTCGTCAACTTCGTCCACTTCGTCCACTTCGTCAACTTCATCCACTTTGTCCACTTCCTACACTTCCTCCACTTCCTCCACTTCCTCCACTTCCTCCACTTCCTCGACTTCCTCAACTTCCTCCACTTCCTCCACTTCCTCCACTTCCTCCACTTCCTCCACTTCCTCCACTCCCTCCACTTCCTCCACTTCCTCCACTTCGTCAAGTTCGTCCATTTCCTCCACTTCTTCCACTTCTTCAACTTCGTCATCTTCGTCCAGTTTGTCCACTTCGTCCACTTCCTCCGCTTCCTCCGCTTCATCCACTCTGTCCACTCCGTCCACTTCGTCAACTTCGTCCACCTCCTCCACTTCCTCCACTTTCTCAACTTCCTCCAATTCCTCCACTTCGTCCATTTCGTCCACTTCGTCCACATCGTCCACTTCGTCTACTTCGTCCACTTCGTTAACTTCGTCCACTTCCTCCACTTCCTCCACTTCCTCCACTTCTTCCACTTCCTCCACTTCGTCAACTTCGTCACTTCATCCATTTCCTCCACTTCGTCCACTTCGTAAACTTCGATCACTTCGTCCACTTCGTAAACTTCGTTCACTTCTTCCACTTCTTCAACTTCGTCCTCTTCCTGCACTTCGTCCACTTCGTCAACCTCGTCCATTTCCTCCACTTCGTCCACTTCCTCCACTTCCTCCATTTCCTCCACTTCGTCAACTTCGTCCACTTCCTCCACTTCGTCCACTTCCTCCACTTTATCCACTTAGTCCACTTCGTCAACTTCCTCCACTTCCTCCACTTCGTCAACTTCGTCCACTTCGTCAACATCGTACACTTCCTGAACTTCGTCAACTTCGTCCACTTCCTCCACTACTTCCACTTCCTCCACTCCCTCCACTCCCTCCACTTCCTCCACTTCCCTCCACTTCCTCCACTTCGTCTATTTCCTCCACTTCTTCCACTTCTTCAACTTCATCATCTTCGTCTACTTCGTCCACTTCCTCCGCTTCCTCCACTTTCTCCTCTCCGTCCACTCCGTCAACTTCGTCCACTTCGTCAACTTCGTCCGCTTCGTCCACTTCGTCCGCTTCGTCCACTTCCTCCACTTCCTACACTTCCTCCATTTCCTCCACTTCCGCCACTTCTTCCACTCCCTCCACTTCCTCCACTTCATCCACTTCGTCAAGTTCGTCCATCTCCTCCACTTCTTCCACTTCTTCAACTTCGTCCACTTCCTCCACTTCCTCCCATTCACAACTTCCTCCAATTCCTCCACTTCGTCCACTTCGTCAACTTCGTCCATTTCCTCCACTTCGTCCACTTCGTCCACTTCCTCCACTTCGTCAACTTCGTCCACTTCATCCACTTCATCCACTTTATCCACTTGGTCCACTTCGTCAACTTCCTCCACTTCCTCCACTTCGTCAACTTCGTCCACTTCCCCCACTTCGCCCACTTCCTCAACTTCGTACACTTCTGAACTTCGTCCACTTCGTCCACTTCGTCCACTTCGTCCACTTCGTCAACTTCGTCAACTTCGTCCACTTCGTCCACGTCGTCAACTTCTTCAACTTCATCCACTTCCTCCACTTCGTCGACTTTGTCAACTTCGTCCACTTCGTCCATTTCCTCCACTTCGTCCACTTCCTCCACTTCCTCCACTTCGTCAATTTCGTCCACTTCCTCCACTTCGTCCACTTCCTCCACTTTATCCACTTGGTCCACTTCGTCAACTTCCTCCAAGTCCTCCACTTCCTCCACTTCGTCAACTTCGTCCATTTCCTCCACTTCGTCCACTTCGTCAACTTTGTCCACTTCCTCCACTTCGTCCACTTTGTCAACTTCGTCCACTTCGTCAACTTTGTCCACATCCTCCACTTCCTCGTCTACTTCGTCAACTTCGTCCACTTCATCCTCTTCGTCCACTTCGTCAACTTCGTCCACTTCCTCCACTTCCTCCACTTCCTCCACGTGGTCAACTTCTTCAACTTTGTCAGCTACATCCACTTCCTCCACTTCGTCAACTTTCTCAACTTCGTCCACTTCGTCAACTTTGTCCACTTCCTCCACTTCCTCCACTTCCTCCACTTTGTCAACTTCGTCCACTTCGTCAACTTCGTCCACCTCCTCCACTTCCTCCACTTCCTCCACATCGTCCTCTTCTTCAACATCGTCAATTTCGTCAACTTCGTTAATTTTGTCGACTTTCGTCCACTTCGTCAACATCGTCCACTTCGTCATCTTCTTCAACTTCTTCCATTTCGTCAACTTCGTAAACGTCGTCAGCTTCCTCCACTTCGTCCACTTCTTCCACTTCTTCAACTTCGTCATCTTCGTCCACTTTGTCCGCTTCGTCCACTTCGTCCACTTCTTCCCCTTCCTCCGCTTCCTCCGCTTTCTCCGCTTCCTCCGCTTCGTCCCCTTCCTTCACTCCGTCCACTCCGTCCACTCCGTTAGCTTCGTCAACTTTGTCCACTTCGTCCACTTCGTCCACTTCCTACACTTCCTCCACTTCCTCCACTTCCTCCACTTCCTAAACTTCCTCAACTTCCTCCACTGCCTCCACTTCGTCCACTTCCTCCACTTCCTCCACTTCCTCCACTCCCTCCACTTCCTCCACTCCTCCACTTCCTCCACTTCGTCCACTTCATCCACTTCGTCTATTTCCTCCACTTCTTCCGTCCACTTCGTCCACTTCGTCAACTTCGTCAACTTCCTCCACTTCGTCAATTTCCTCCACTTCGTCAACTTCTTCCACTTCGTCCACTTTGTCCACTTTGTCCACTTCGTCAACTTCCTCCACCTTGTGCACTTCTAACACGTCCTCCACTTCGTCCACTTGCTCCACTTCGTCCGCTTCGTCCACTTCGTCAACTTCGTCCACCTCGTCCACTTTGTCCACTTGTCCACTTTCTCCACTTCCTCCACTTCTCCAATTCCTCCACTTCCTCCACTTCCTCCACTTCGTCAACTTCGTCCAGTTCCTCCACTTCCTCCACTTCCTCCACTTCCTCCACTTCGTCAACTTCATCAACTTCGTCCACTTTGTCCACTTCGTCCACGTCGTCAACTTCTTCAACTTCGTCCACTTCCTCCACTTCCTCCACGTCCTCCACTTCGTCAACTTCGTCAACTTCTTCAACTTCTTCAACTTCGTCAACTTCGTCAACTTCGTCAACTTCGTCAACTTCGTCCACTTCCTCCACTACGTCAACTTCCTTCACTTCGTCCACTTCGTGAACTTCGTCAACTTCGTCAACTTCCTCCACTTCGCCAACTTCGTCCACTTCGTCAACTTGTTCCACTTCGTCCACTTCCTCCGCTTTGTGCACTTCTTCCACGTCCTCCACTTCCTCCACTTCCTCCACTTCGTCCGCTTCGTCCACTTCGTCAACTTCGTCCACTTCGTCCACTTGTCCACTTTCTCCACTTCCTCCACTTCCTCCACTTCCTCCACTTCCTCCACTTCCTCCACTTCGTCAACTTCGTCCACTTCCTCCACTTCCTCCACTTTGTCTACTTCGTCCACTTCCTCTACTTCCTCCACTTCCTCCACTTCCTCCACTTTGTCAACTTCTTAAATTTCGTCAACTTCCTCCACTTCCTCCACTTCCTCCACTTCCTCCACTTCCTGCACTTCGTCAACTTGGTCAACTTGGTCCACTTAGTCCACTTCCTCGATTTCCTCCACTTCATCCACTTCGTCAACTTCGTCAACTTTCTCAACTTCGTCCACTTCGTCAACTTTGTCCACTTCCTCTACTTCGTCCACTTTGTCAACTTCATCCACTTCGTCCACATCGTGCACTTCCTCCACTTCCTCCACTTCCTCCACATGGTCCTCTTCGTCAACATCGTCAATTTCGTCAGCTTCGTCAATTTCGTCGACTTCGTCCACTTCGTTCGTCCACTTCGTCAACTTCGTCTACTTCGCCATCTTCGTCCACTTCGTCAAGTTTGTCAACTTCGTCCTCTTCGTCCACTTCGTCAACTTCCTCCACTCCCTCCACTTCCTCCACTTCGTCCACTTCATCCACTTCGTCTATTTCCTCCACTTCTTCCGTCCACTTCGTCCACTTCGTCAACTTCGTCAACTTCCTCCACTTCGTCAATTTCCTCCACTTCGTCAACTTCTTCCACTTCGTCCACTTTGTCCACTTCGTCAACTTCCTCCACCTTGTGCACTTCTAACACGTCCTCCACTTCGTCCACTTGCTCCACTTCGTCCGCTTCGTCCACTTCGTCAACTTCGTCCACCTCGTCCACTTTCTCCACTTCCTCCACTTCTCCACTTCCTCCACTTCCTCCACTTCCTCCACTTCGTCAACTTCGTCCAGTTCCTCCACTTCCTCCACTTCCTCCACTTCCTCCACTTCGTCAACTTCATCAACTTCGTCCACTTTGTCCACTTCGTCCACGTCGTCAACTTCTTCAACTTCGTCCACTTCCTCCACTTCCTCCACGTCCTCCACTTCGTCAACTTCGTCAACTTCTTCAACTTCGTCCACTTCGTCAACTTCGTCCACTTCCTCCACTACGTCAACTTCCTCCACTTCGTCCACTTCGTCAACTTCGTCCACTTCGTCAACTTCGTCAACTTCGTCAACTTCCTCCACTTCGTCAACTTCGTCCACTTCGTCAACTTGTTCCACTTCGTCCACTTCCTCCGCTTTGTGCACTTCTTCCACGTCCTCCACTTCGTCCACTTCCTCCACTTCGTCCGCTTCGTCCACTTCGTCAACTTCGTCCACTTGTCCACTTTCTCCACTTCCTCCACTTCGTCCACTTCCTCCACTTCCTCCACTTCGTCCACTTCCTCCACTTCGTCAACTTCGTCCACTTCCTCCACTTCCTCCACTTTGTCTACTTCGTCGACTTCCTCTACTTCCTCCACTTCCTCCACTTCCTCCACTTTGTCAACTTCTTAAATTTCGTCAACTTCGTCAACTTCCTCCACTTCGTCCACTTCGTCCACTTCCTCCACTTCCTCCACTTCCTCCACTTCCTCCACTTCCTGCACTTCGTCAACTTGGTCAACTTGGTCCACTTAGTCCACTTCCTCGATTTCCTCCACTTCATCCACTTCGTCAACTTTCTCAACTTCGTCCACTTCGTCAACTTTGTCCACTTCCTCTACTTCGTCCACTTTGTCAACTTCATCCACTTCGTCCACATCGTCCACTTCCTCCACTTCCTCCACTTCCTCCACATCGTCCTCTTCGTCAATATCGTCAATTTCGTCAGCTTTGTCAATTTCGTCGACTTCGTCCACTTCGTTCGTCCACTTCGTCAACCTCGTCTACTTCGCCATCTTCGTCAACTTCGTCAAGTTTGTCAACTTCGTCCACTTCGTCCACTTCGTCCACTTCATCCTCTTCGTCCACTTCATCAACTTCGTCCACTTCCTCCACTTCCTCCACTTCCTCCACTTCGTCCACGTCGTCAACTTCTTCAACTTCGTCAGCTACGTCCACTTCCTCCACTTCGGCAACTTCGTCAACTTTCTCAACTTCGTCCACTTCTTCAACTTTGTCCACTTCCTGCACTTCCTCCACTTTGTCAACTTCGTCCACTTCATCAACTTCGTCCACCTCCTCCACTTCCTCCACCTCCTCCACATCGTCCTCTTCGTCAACATCGTCAATTTCGTCAACTTCGTTAATTTTCTTGACTTCGTCCACTTCGTTCGTCCACTTCGTCAAATTCGTCTACTTCGTCATCTTCGTCAACTTTGTCCACTTCGTCAACTTCTTCAACTTCATCCATTTCGTGAACTTCGTCAACTTCGTCCACTTCCTCCACTTCGTCCACTTCTTCCACTTCTTCAACTTCGTCATCCTCGTCGACTTTGTCCGCTTCGTCCACTTCCTCCAGTTCGTCCACTTCGTCCCCTTCCTCCACTTCCTCCGCTTTCTCCGCTTCCTCCCCTTCCTCCACTCCGTCCACTCCGTCAACTTCGTCAACTTCGTCCAATTCGTCCACTTCGTCCACTTCGTCCACTTCCTACACTTCCTACACTTCCTCCACTTCCTCCACTTCCGAATCTTCCTCAACTTCTTCCACTGCCTCCACTTCCTCCACTTCCTCCAGTCCCTCCACTTCCTCCACTCCCTCCACTTCGTCCACTTCGTCCACTTCATCCACTTCGTCTATTTCCTCCACTTCTTCCGTCCACTTCGTCCACTTCGTCAACTTCCTCCACTTCGTCAACTTCGTCCACTTCGTCAACTTCTTCCACTTCGTCCACTTCATCCACTTTGTGCACTTCGTCCACTTTCTCCACTTCGTCCGCTTCGTCAACTTCGTCCACTTCGTCTACTTCGTCCACTTGTCCAATTTCTCCACTTCCTCCACTTCGTCCACTTTCTCCACTTCCTCCACTTCGTCCACCTCGTGCACTTCCTCCACTTCCTCCACTTTGTCCACTTCGTGAACTTCCTCCACTTCCTCCACTTCGTCAACTTCGTCCATTTCCTCCACTTCGTCCACTTCGTCCACTTCCTCCACTTCGTCAACTTCGTCCACTTCATCCACTTCATCCACTTTATCCACTTGGTCCACTTCGTCAACTTCCTCCACTTCCTCCACTTCGTCAACTTCGTCCACTTCCCCCACTTCGCCCACTTCCTCAACTTCGTACACTTCTGAACTTCGTCCACTTCGTCGACTTCGTCCACTTCGTCCACTTCGTCCACTTCGTCAACTTCGTCAACTTCGTCAACTTCGTCCACTTCGTCCACGTCGTCAACTTCTTCAACTTCATCCACTTCCTCCACTTCGTCCACTTTGTCAACTTCGTCCACTTCGTCCATTTCCTCCACTTCGTCCACTTCCTCCACTTCCTCCACTTCGTCAATTTCGTCCACTTCCTCCACTTCGTCCACTTCCTCCACTTTATCCACTTGGTCCACTTCGTCAACTTCCTCCAAGTCCTCCACTTCCTCCACTTCGTCAACTTCGTCCACTTCCTCCACTTCGTCCACTTCGTCAACTTTGTCCACTTCCTCCACTTCGTCCACTTTGTCAACTTCGTCCACTTCGTCAACTTTGTCCACATCCTCCACTTCCTCGTCTACTTCGTCAACTTCGTCCACTTCATCCTCTTCGTCCACTTCGTCAACTTCGTCCACTTCCTCCACTTCCTCGACTTCCTCCACGTGGTCAACTTCTTCAACTTCGTCAGCTACATCCACTTCCTCCACTTCGTCAACTTTCTCAACTTCGTCCACTTCGTCAACTTTGTCCACTTCCTCCACTTCCTCCACTTCCTCCACTTTGTCAACTTCGTCCACTTCGTCAACTTCGTCCACCTCCTCCACTTCCTCCACTTCCTCCACATCGTCCTCTTCTTCAACATCGTCAATTTCGTCAACTTCGTTAATTTTGTCGACTTTCGTCCACTTCGTCAACATCGTCCACTTCGTCATCTTCTTCAACTTCTTCCATTTCGTCAACTTCGTAAACGTCGTCAGCTTCCTCCACTTCGTCCACTTCTTCCACTTCTTCAACTTCGTCATCTTCGTCCACTTTGTCCGCTTCGTCCACTTCGTCCACTTCTTCCCCTTCCTCCGCTTCCTCCGCTTTCTCCGCTTCCTCCGCTTCCTCCCCTTCCTTCACTCCGTCCACTCCGTCCACTCCGTTAGCTTCGTCAACTTTGTCCACTTCGTCCACTTCGTCCACTTCCTACACTTCCTCCACTTCCTCCACTTCCTCCACTTCCTAAACTTCCTCAACTTCCTCCACTGCCTCCACTTCGTCCACTTCCTCCACTTCCTCCACTTCCTCCACTCCCTCCACTTCCTCCACTCCCTCCACTTCCTCCACTTCGTCCACTTCATCCACTTCGTCTATTTCCTCCACTTCTTCCGTCCACTTCGTCCACTTCGTCAACTTCGTCAACTTCCTCCACTTCGTCAATTTCCTCCACTTCGTCAACTTCTTCCACTTCGTCCACTTTGTCCACTTTGTCCACTTCGTCAACTTCCTCCACCTTGTGCACTTCTAACACGTCCTCCACTTCGTCCACTTGCTCCACTTCGTCCGCTTCGTCCACTTCGTTAACTTCGTCCACCTCGTCCACTTTGTCCACTTGTCCACTTTCTCCACTTCCTCCACTTCTCCAATTCCTCCACTTCCTCCACTTCCTCCACTTCGTCAACTTCGTCCAGTTCCTCCACTTCCTCCACTTCCTCCACTTCCTCCACTTCGTCAACTTCATCAACTTCGTCCACTTTGTCCACTTCGTCCACGTCGTCAACTTCTTCAACTTCGTCCACTTCCTCCACTTCCTCCACGTCCTCCACTTCGTCAACTTCGTCAACTTCTTCAACTTCTTCAACTTCGTCAACTTCGTCAACTTCGTCCACTTCCTCCACTACGTCAACTTCCTTCACTTCGTCCACTTCGTGAACTTCGTCAACTTCGTCAACTTCCTCTACTTCGCCAACTTCGTCCACTTCGTCAACTTGTTCCACTTCGTCCACTTCCTCCGCTTTGTGCACTTCTTCCACGTCCTCCACTTCCTCCACTTCCTCCACTTCGTCCGCTTCGTCCACTTCGTCAACTTCGTCCACTTGTCCACTTTCTCCACTTCCTCCACTTCCTCCACTTCCTCCACTTCCTCCACTTCCTCCACTTCGTCAACTTCGTCCACTTCCTCCACTTCCTCCACTTTGTCTACTTCGTCCACTTCCTCTACTTCCTCCACTTCTCCACTTCCTCCACTTTGTCAACTTCTTAAATTTCGTCAACTTCGTCAACTTCCTCCACTTCCTCCACTTCCTCCACTTCCTCCACTTCCTGCACTTCGTCAACTTGGTCAACTTGGTCCACTTAGTCCACTTCCTCGATTTCCTCCACTTCATCCACTTCGTCAACTTCGTCAACTTTCTCAACTTCGTCCACTTCGTCAACTTTGTCCACTTCCTCTACTTCGTCCACTTTGTCAACTTCATCCACTTCGTCCACATCGTGCACTTCCTCCACTTCCTCCACTTCCTCCACATGGTCCTCTTCGTCAACATCGTCAATTTCGTCAGCTTCGTCAATTTCGTCGACTTCGTCCACTTCGTTCGTCCACTTCGTCAACTTCGTCTACTTCGCCATCTTCGTCCACTTCGTCAAGTTTGTCAACTTCGTCCTCTTCGTCCACTTCGTCAACTTCCTCCACTCCCTCCACTTCCTCCACTTCGTCCACTTCATCCACTTCGTCTATTTCCTCCACTTCTTCCGTCCACTTCGTCCACTTCGTCAACTTCGTCAACTTCCTCCACTTCGTCAATTTCCTCCACTTCGTCAACTTCTTCCACTTCGTCCACTTTGTCCACTTCGTCAACTTCCTCCACCTTGTGCACTTCTAACACGTCCTCCACTTCGTCCACTTGCTCCACTTCGTCCGCTTCGTCCACTTCGTCAACTTCGTCCACCTCGTCCACTTTCTCCACTTCCTCCACTTCTCCACTTCCTCCACTTCCTCCACTTCCTCCACTTCGTCAACTTCGTCCAGTTCCTCCACTTCCTCCACTTCCTCCACTTCCTCCACTTCGTCAACTTCATCAACTTCGTCCACTTCGTCCACGTCGTCAACTTCTTCAACTTCGTCCACTTCCTCCACTTCCTCCACGTCCTCCACTTCGTCAACTTCGTCAACTTCTTCAACTTCGTCCACTTCGTCAACTTCGTCCACTTCCTCCACTACGTCAACTTCCTCCACTTCGTCCACTTCGTCAACTTCGTCCACTTCGTCAACTTCAACAACTTCGTCAACTTCCTCCACTTCGTCAACTTCGTCCACTTCGTCAACTTGTTCCACTTCGTCCACTTCCTCCGCTTTGTGCACTTCTTCCACGTCCTCCACTTCGTCCACTTCCTCCACTTCGTCCGCTTCGTCCACTTCGTCAACTTCGTCCACTTGTCCACTTTCTCCACTTCCTCCACTTCGTCCACTTCCTCCACTTCCTCCACTTCGTCCACTTCCTCCACTTCGTCAACTTCGTCCACTTCCTCCACTTCCTCCACTTTGTCTACTTCGTCGACTTCCTCTACTTCCTCCACTTCCTCCACTTCCTCCACTTTGTCAACTTCTTAAATTTCGTCAACTTCGTCAACTTCCTCCACTTCGTCCACTTCCTCCACTTCCTCCACTTCCTCCACTTCCTCCACTTCCTGCACTTCGTCAACTTGGTCAACTTGGTCCACTTAGTCCACTTCCTCGATTTCCTCCACTTCATCCACTTCGTCAACTTTCTCAACTTCGTCCACTTCGTCAACTTTGTCCACTTCCTCTACTTCGTCCACTTCGTCAACTTCGTCAACTTCCTCCACTTCGTCAATTTCCTCCACTTCGTCAACTTCTTCCACTTCGTCCACTTTGTCCACTTTGTCCACTTCGTCAACTTCCTCCACCTTGTGCACTTCTAACACGTCCTCCACTTCGTCCACTTGCTCCACTTCGTCCGCTTCGTCCACTTCGTTAACTTCGTCCACCTCGTCCACTTTGTCCACTTGTCCACTTTCTCCACTTCCTCCACTTCTCCAATTCCTCCACTTCCTCCACTTCCTCCACTTCGTCAACTTCGTCCAGTTCCTCCACTTCCTCCACTTCCTCCACTTCCTCCACTTCGTCAACTTCATCAACTTCGTCCACTTTGTCCACTTCGTCCACGTCGTCAACTTCTTCAACTTCGTCCACTTCCTCCACTTCCTCCACGTCCTCCACTTCGTCAACTTCGTCAACTTCTTCAACTTCTTCAACTTCGTCAACTTCGTCAACTTCGTCCACTTCCTCCACTACGTCAACTTCCTTCACTTCGTCCACTTCGTGAACTTCGTGAACTTCGTCAACTTCGTCAACTTCCTCTACTTCGCCAACTTCGTCCACTTCGTCAACTTGTTCCACTTCGTCCACTTCCTCCGCTTTGTGCACTTCTTCCACGTCCTCCACTTCCTCCACTTCCTCCACTTCGTCCGCTTCGTCCACTTCGTCAACTTCGTCCACTTGTCCACTTTCTCCACTTCCTCCACTTCCTCCACTTCCTCCACTTCCTCCACTTCCTCCACTTCGTCAACTTCGTCCACTTCCTCCACTTCCTCCACTTTGTCTACTTCGTCCACTTCCTCTACTTCCTCCACTTCCTCCACTTCCTCCACTTTGTCAACTTCTTAAATTTCGTCAACTTCGTCAACTTCCTCCACTTCCTCCACTTCCTCCACTTCCTCCACTTCCTGCACTTCGTCAACTTGGTCAACTTGGTCCACTTAGTCCACTTCCTCGATTTCCTCCACTTCATCCACTTCGTCAACTTCGTCAACTTTCTCAACTTCGTCCACTTCGTCAACTTTGTCCACTTCCTCTACTTCGTCCACTTTGTCAACTTCATCCACTTCGTCCACATCGTGCACTTCCTCCACTTCCTCCACTTCCTCCACATGGTCCTCTTCGTCAACATCGTCAATTTCGTCAGCTTCGTCAATTTCGTCGACTTCGTCCACTTCGTTCGTCCACTTCGTCAACTTCGTCTACTTCGCCATCTTCGTCCACTTCGTCAAGTTTGTCAACTTCGTCCTCTTCGTCCACTTCGTCAACTTCCTCCACTCCCTCCACTTCCTCCACTTCGTCCACTTCATCCACTTCGTCTATTTCCTCCACTTCTTCCGTCCACTTCGTCCACTTCGTCAACTTCGTCAACTTCCTCCACTTCGTCAATTTCCTCCACTTCGTCAACTTCTTCCACTTCGTCCACTTTGTCCACTTCGTCAACTTCCTCCACCTTGTGCACTTCTAACACGTCCTCCACTTCGTCCACTTGCTCCACTTCGTCCGCTTCGTCCACTTCGTCAACTTCGTCCACCTCGTCCACTTTCTCCACTTCCTCCACTTCTCCACTTCCTCCACTTCCTCCACTTCCTCCACTTCGTCAACTTCGTCCAGTTCCTCCACTTCCTCCACTTCCTCCACTTCCTCCACTTCGTCAACTTCATCAACTTCGTCCACTTCGTCCACGTCGTCAACTTCTTCAACTTCGTCCACTTCCTCCACTTCCTCCACGTCCTCCACTTCGTCAACTTCGTCAACTTCTTCAACTTCGTCCACTTCGTCAACTTCGTCCACTTCCTCCACTACGTCAACTTCCTCCACTTCGTCCACTTCGTCAACTTCGTCCACTTCGTCAACTTCGTCAACTTCGTCAACTTCCTCCACTTCGTCAACTTCGTCCACTTCGTCAACTTGTTCCACTTCGTCCACTTCCTCCGCTTTGTGCACTTCTTCCACGTCCTCCACTTCGTCCACTTCCTCCACTTCGTCCGCTTCGTCCACTTCGTCAACTTCGTCCACTTGTCCACTTTCTCCACTTCCTCCACTTCGTCCACTTCCTCCACTTCCTCCACTTCGTCCACTTCCTCCACTTCGTCAACTTCGTCCACTTCCTCCACTTCCTCCACTTTGTCTACTTCGTCGACTTCCTCTACTTCCTCCACTTCCTCCACTTCCTCCACTTTGTCAACTTCTTAAATTTCGTCAACTTCGTCAACTTCCTCCACTTCGTCCACTTCCTCACTTCCTCCACTTCCTCCACTTCCTCCACTTCCTGCACTTCGTCAACTTGGTCAACTTGGTCCACTTAGTCCACTTCCTCGATTTCCTCCACTTCATCCACTTCGTCAACTTTCTCAACTTCGTCCACTTCGTCAACTTTGTCCACTTCCTCTACTTCGTCCACTTTGTCAACTTCATCCACTTCGTCCACATCGTCCACTTCCTCCACTTCCTCCACTTCCTCCACATCGTCCTCTTCGTCAATATCGTCAATTTCGTCAGCTTCGTCAATTTCGTCGACTTCGTCCACTTCGTTCGTCCACTTCGTCAACCTCGTCTACTTCGCCATCTTCGTCAACTTCGTCAAGTTTGTCAACTTCGTCCACTTCGTCCACTTCGTCCACTTCATCCTCTTCGTCCACTTCATCAACTTCGTCCACTTCCTCCACTTCCTCCACTTCCTCCACTTCGTCCACGTCGTCAACTTCTTCAACTTCGTCAGCTACGTCCACTTCCTCCACTTCGGCAACTTCGTCAACTTTCTCAACTTCGTCCACTTCTTCAACTTTGTCCACTTCCTGCACTTCCTCCACTTTGTCAACTTCGTCCACTTCATCAACTTCGTCCACCTCCTCCACTTCCTCCACCTCCTCCACATCGTCCTCTTCGTCAACATCGTCAATTTCGTCAACTTCGTTAATTTTCTTGACTTCGTCCACTTCGTTCGTCCACTTCGTCAAATTCGTCTACTTCGTCATCTTCGTCAACTTTGTCCACTTCGTCAACTTCTTCAACTTCATCCATTTCGTGAACTTCGTCAACTTCGTCCACTTCCTCCACTTCGTCCACTTCTTCCACTTCTTCAACTTCGTCATCCTCGTCGACTTTGTCCGCTTCGTCCACTTCCTCCAGTTCGTCCACTTCGTCCCCTTCCTCCACTTCCTCCGCTTTCTCCGCTTCCTCCCCTTCCTCCACTCCGTCCACTCCGTCAACTTCGTCAACTTCGTCCAATTCGTCCACTTCGTCCACTTCGTCCACTTCCTACACTTCCTACACTTCCTCCACTTCCTCCACTTCCGAATCTTCCTCAACTTCTTCCACTGCCTCCACTTCCTCCACTTCCTCCAGTCCCTCCACTTCCTCCACTCCCTCCACTTCGTCCACTTCGTCCACTTCATCCACTTCGTCTATTTCCTCCACTTCTTCCGTCCACTTCGTCCACTTCGTCAACTTCCTCCACTTCGTCAACTTCGTCCACTTCGTCAACTTCTTCCACTTCGTCCACTTCATCCACTTTGTGCACTTCGTCCACTTTCTCCACTTCGTCCGCTTCGTCAACTTCGTCCACTTCGTCTACTTCGTCCACTTGTCCAATTTCTCCACTTCCTCCACTTCGTCCACTTTCTCCACTTCCTCCACTTCGTCCACCTCGTGCACTTCCTCCACTTCCTCCACTTTGTCCACTTCGTGAACTTCCTCCACTTCCTCCACTTCCTCCACTTTGTCAACTTCTTAAATTTCGCAACTTCGTCAACTTCGTCAGCTTCCTCCACTTCCTCCACTTCCTCCACTTTCTTGCACTTCGTCAACTTCGTGAACTTGGTCCACTTAGTCCACTTCCTCCATTTCCTCCAGTTCCTCCACTTCGTCAACTTCGTCAACTTTCTCAACTTCGTCCACTTCGTCAACTTTGTCCACTTCCTCCACTTTGTCAACTTCGTCCACTTCGTCAACTTCATTCACATCCTCCACTTCCTCCACTTCCTCCTATTCCTCCACATCGTCCTCTTCGTCAACATCGTCAACTTCGTCAATTTCGTCGACTTCGTCCACTTTGTCAACTTCGTCAAGTTTGTCAACTTCGTCCACTTCGTCAACTTTGTCAACTTCGTCCACTTCATCCACTTCGTCCACTTCGTCAACTTCGTCCACTTCGTCAACTGCGTCCACTTCATCCTCTTCGTCCACTTCCTCCACTTCCTCCACTTCGTCCACGTCGTCAACTTCTTCAACTTCGTCAGCTTCGTCCACTTCCTCCACTTCCTCCACTTCGTCAACTTCGTCAACTTTCTCAACTTCGTCCACTTCGTCAACTTTGTCCACTTCCTCCACTTTGTCAACTTTGTCCACTTCCTCCACTTTGTCAACTTCGTCCACTTCGTCAACTTCGTCCACCTCCTCCAGTTCCTCCAGTTCCTCCACTTCCTCCACATCGTCCTCTTCGTTAACATCGTCAATTTCGTCAACTTCGTCAATTTCGTCGACTTTGTCCACTTCGTTCGTCCACTTCGTCAACTTCGTCTACTTCGTCATCTTCTTCAACTTCGTAAACTTTGTCAACTTCGTCCACTTCGTCCACTTCGTCCACTTCGTAAACTTCTTCAACTTCTTCAACTTCATCCATTTCGTCAACTTCGTCCACTTCCTCCACTCCCTCCATTTCTCCCACTTCGTCAACTTCGTGATCTTCGTCCGCTTCGTCCACTTCGTCCACTTCGTCCACTTCTTCCCCTTCCTCCACTTCCTCCGCTTCCTCCGCTTCCTCCGCTTCCTCCGCTCCGTCCACTCCGTCCACTCCGTCCACTCCGTCAACTTCGTCAACTTCGTCCACTTCCTACGCTTCCTACACTTCCTCCACTTCCTCCATTCCCTCCACTTCCTGCACTTCCTCCACTCCCTCCACTACCTCCACTTCGTCCACTTCGTCCACTTCGTCTATTTCGTCCACTTCTTCCACTTCTTCAACTTCGTCATCTTCGTCCACTTTGTTCACTTCCTCCGCTTCCTCCACTTCCTCCTCTCCGTCAACTTTGTCAACTACGTTCACTTCGTCAACTTCGTCCGCTTTGTCCACTTCCTGCACTTCCTCCACTTCCTCCACTTCCTCCACTTCCTCCACTTCCTCCACTTCCTCAACTTCCTCAACTTCCTCAACTTCCTCCACTTCCTCCACTTCCTCCACTCCCTCCACTTCCTCCACTCCCTCCACTTCCTCCACTTCCTCCACTTCGTCCACTTCGTCAAGTTCGTCCATTTCCTCCACTTCTTCCAGTTCCTCCACTTGCCTCCACTTCGTGCACTTCCTCCGTTTCCTCCGCTTCCTCGGCTTCCTCTACTTCATCCACTCCGTCGACTTCGTAAACTTCGTCCACTTCCTACACTTCCTCCACTTCCTCCACTTTCTCAACTTCCAACAATTCCTCGACTTCGTCCACTTCGTCCACTTCCTCCACTTCGTCCACTTCGTCAACTTCATGAACTTCGTCAACTTCGTCCACTTCGTCCACTTCGTCCACTTCATCCACTTCGTCCACTTCGTCCACTTCCTCCGCTTCCTCCGCTTCCTCCGCTTCCTCCGGTTTCTCCGCTTCCTCCGCTTCCTCCACTCCGTCCACTCCGTCCACTTCGTCCACTTCATCAACTTCGTCCACTTCGTCAACTTCGTCCACTTCATCCACTTCTACCACTTCGTCCACTTCGTCAACTTCTTCAACTTCATCCATTTCGTCAACTTCGTCAACTTCGTCCACTTCCTCCACTTCTTCCACTTCTTCAACTTCGTCATCTTCCTCAACTCCCCCCACTTCATTCAGTTCGTCCACTTCGTCTATTTCCTCAAATTTTTCCACTTCTTCAACTTCGTCATGTTCGTTCACTTCGTCCACTTCGTCCACTTCCTCCGCTTCCTCGACTTCCTCCTCTCCGTCGACTCCGCCCACTCCGTCAACTTCGTCCACTTCGTCCACTTCGTGAACTTCGTCCGCTTCGTCCACTTCCTCCGCTTCCTCCACTTCCTCCACTTCCTCCACTTCCTCCACTCCCTCCACTTCCTCCACTCCCTCCACTTCGTCCACTTCGTCCACTTCGTCCACTTCGTCTATTTCCTCCACTTCTTCCACTTCTTCGACTTCGTCGACTTCGTCCACTTAGTCCACTTCGTCCACTTCCTCCGCTTCCTCCACTTTCTCCTCTCCGTCCACTCCGTCCACTCCGTCAACTTCGTCGACTTCGTCCACTTCGTCAACTTCGTCCGCTTCGTCCACTTCGTCCACTTCCTACACTTCCTCCACTTCCTCCACTTCATTCACTTCCTCCACTTACTCCACTTCCTCCACTTCCTCCACTTCTTCCACTCCCTCCACTTCCTCCACTTCGTGCACTACGTCAAGTTCGTCCAATTCCTCCACTTCTTCTACTTCTTCAACTTCGTCATCTTCGTCCACTTCGTCCACTTTGTCAACTTCTTCAACTTCATCCATTTCGTCAACTTCGTCAACTTCCTCCACTTCCTCCACTTCGTCCACTTCTTCCACTTCTTCAACTTCGTCAACTTCGTCAACTTCGTCCACTTCGTCAACTTCGTCAATTTCGTCCACTTCGTCCACTTCGTCAACTTCGACCAGTTCGTCAACTTCTTCAACTTCATCCATTTCGTCAACTTCGTCAACTTTGTCTGCTTCCTCCGCTTCCTCCCCTTCCTCCACTCCATCCACTCCGTCAACTCCGTCAACTTCGTAAACTTCGTCCACTTCCTACACTTCCTACACTTCCTCCACTTCCTCCACTTCCTCCACTTCCTAAACTTCCTCAACTTCCTCCACTTCCTCCACTTCCTCCACTCCCTCCACTTCGTCCACTTCGTCCACTTCGTCCACTTCGTCTATTTCCTCCACTTCTTCCACTTCTTCAACTTCGTGATCTTCGTCCAATTCGTCCACTTCGTGCACTTCGTCCACTTCCTCCGCTTCCTCCACTTCTTCCTCTCCGTCCACTCCGTCCACTCCGTCAACTCCGTCAACTTCGTCCACTTCGTCAACTTCGTCCGCTTCGTCCGCTTCGTCCACTTCCGCCACTTCCTCCACTTCCTCCACTTCCTCCACTCCCTCCACTTCCTCTACTCCCTCCACTTCCTCCACTTCATCTATTTCCTCGACTTTTTCCACTTCTTCAACTTCGTGATCTTCGTCCACTTCCTCCGCTTCCTTCACTTTCTCCTCTCCGTCCACTCCGTCCACTTCGTCCACTTCGTCCACTTCGTCCGCTTCGTCCACTTCGTCCACTTGCTACACTTCCTTCACTTCCTCCACTTCTTCCACACCCTCCACTTCCTCCACTTCGTCCACTTCGTCATGTTCGTCCATTTCCTCCACTTCTTCCACTTCTTCAACTTCATCATCTTCGTCCACTTCGTCCACTTCCTCCGCTTCCTCGGCTTCCTTCGCTTCCTCGGCTTCCTTTGGTTCATCCACTCTGTCCACTTTGTCAACTTCGTCCACTTCCTACACTTCCTCCACTTCCTCCACTTCCTCCACTCTCTCAACTTCCTCCAATTCCTCCACTTCGTCCACTTCGTCAATTTCGTCCATTTCCTTCACTTCGTCCACTTCCCCCACTTCCTCCACTTCCTCAACTTCGTACACTTCCTGAACTTCGTTGACTTCGTCCACTTCCTCCACTTCCTCCACTTCGTCCACTTCGTCAACTTCGTCCACTTCGTCAACTTCATCAACTTCGTCCACTTCCTCCACTTCGTCCACTTAGTCGCCTTCCTCAACTTCGTCGACTTCCTCCATTGCGTCCACTTCGTCCACTTCGTCAACATCGTCAACTTCGTCCACTTCGTCAACTTCCTCCACTTCGTCAAGTTCGTCCACTTCCGCCACTTCCTCCACTTCCTCCACTTCCTCCACTTCCTCCACTTCGTCCACTTCGTCCACTTCGTCCACTTCGTCCACTTCGTCCACTTCGTCCACTTCGTCCACTTCGTCAACATCGTGAACTTCGTCAACTTTGTCAACTTCGTTAACTTCGTCCACTTCCTCCGCTTCCTCCGCTTCCTCCACTCAGTCCACTCCGTCCACTTCGTGAACTTCATCCACTTCCTACACTTCCTCCACTTCCTCCACTTCCTCCACTTCCTCCACTTCCTCCACTTTCTCAACTTCCTCCAATTCCTCCACTTCGTCCACTTCGTCAACTTGGTCCATTTCCACCACTTCGTCCACTTCCCCCACTTCCTCCACTTCCTCAACTTCGTACACTTCCTGAACTTCATCGACTTCGTCCACTTCGTCCACTTCGTCCACTTCGTCAACTTTATCAACTTCGTCAACTTGGTCCACTTCGTCCACGTCGTCAACATCTTCAACTTCGTCCACTTCGTCCACTTCGTCAACTTGGTCCATTTCCTCCACTTCGTCCACTTCCTCCACTTCGTCTACTTCCTCTATTTCGTCCACTTCCTCCACTTCGTTCACTTCCTCCACTTTATCCACTTGGTCCACTTCGTCAACTTCCTCCACTTCCTCCACTTCGTCAACTTCGTCCACTTCCCCCACTTCGTCCACTTCCTCAACTTCGTACACTTCCTGAACTTTGTCCAATTCCTCCACTTCGTCCACTTCGTCAACTTCATCAACTTCGTCAACTTCCTCCACTTCCTCCACTTCCTCCACTTCCTCCACTGCGTCCACTTCTTCCACTTCTTCAACTTCGTCAACTTCGTCAACTTCGTCCACTTCGTCAACTTCGTCAACTTCGTCCACTTCGTCAACTTCGTCCAGTTCGTCAACTTCTTCAACTTCATCCATTTCGTCAACTTCGTCAACTTCGTCTGCTTCCTCCGCTTCCTCCCCTTCCTCCACTCCATCCACTCCGTCAACTCCGTCAACTTCGTCCACTTCCTACAATTCCTACACTTCCTCCACTTCCTCCACTTCCTCCACTTCCTCCACTTCCTAAACTTCCTCAACTTCCTCCACTTCCTCCACTTCCTCCACTCCCTCCACTTCCACCACTTCGTCCACTTCGTCTATTTCCTCCACTTCTTCCACTTCTTCAACTTCGTGATCTTCGTCCAATTCGTCCACTTCGTCCACTTCGTCCACTTTGTCCACTTCCTCCGCTTCCTCCACTTCCTCCTCTCCGTCCACTCCGTCCACTCCGTCAATTCCGTCAACTTCGTCCACTTCGTCAACTTCGTCCGCTTCGTCCGCTTCGTCCACTTCCGCCACTTCCTCCACTTCCTCCACTTCCTCCACTCCCTCCACTTCCTCCACTCCCTCCACTTCCTCCACTTCATCTATTTCCTCGACTTTTTCCACTTCTTCAACTTCGTCATCTTCGTCCACTTCCTCCGCTTCCTCCACTTTCTCCTCTCCGTCCACTCCGTCCACTCCGTCCACTTCGTCCACTTCGTCCACTTCGTCAACTTCGTCCGCTTCGTCCACTTCGTCCACTTCCTACACTTCCTCCACTTCCTCCACTTCTTCCACACCCTCCACTTCCTCCACTTCTTCCACTTCTTCAACTTCATCATCTTCGTCCACTTTGTCCACTTCGTCCACTTCCTCCGCTTCCTCGGCTTCCTCCGCTTCCTTTGCTTCCTCTGCTTCATCCACTCTATCCACTTCGTCAACTTCGTCCACTTCCTACACTTCCACCACTTCCTCCACTTCCTCCACTTTCTCAACTTCCTCCAATTCCTCCACTTCGTCCACTTCGTCAATTTCGTCCATTTCCTCCATTTCGTCCACTTCCCCCACTTCCTTCACGTCCTCAACTTCGTACACTTCCTGAACTTCGTCGACTTCGTCCACTTCCTCCACTTCCTCCACTTCGTCCACTTCGTCAACTTTATCAAGTTCGTCAACTTCGTCCACGTCGTCAACTTCTTCAACTTCGTCCACTTCCTCCACTTTGTCCACTTCGTCAACTTCGTCCATTTCCTCCACTTCGTCCACTTCGTCCACTTCGTCGACTTCCTCCACTTCCTCCACATTATCCACTTGGTCCACTTCGTCAACTTCCTCCACTTCGTCCACTTCGTCAACTTCATCAACTTCGTCAACTTCGTCCACTTCCTCCACTTCCTCCACTTCGTAAACTTCATCCAATTCGTCAACTTCGTCCACTTCCTCCAATTCCTCCACTTCCTCCACTTCGTCCACTTCGTCATCTTCATCCATTTCGTCCACTTCATCAACTTCGTCCACTTCCTCCACTTCGTCCACTTAGTCGCCTTCCTCAACTTCGTCGACTTCCTCCATTGCGTCCACTTCGTCCACTTCGTCAACATCGTCAACTTCGTCCACTTCGTCAACTTCCTCCACTTCGTCAAGTTCGTCCACTTCGTCAACTTCGTCTACTTCCTCCACTTCGTCAATTGCGTCAACTTCCTCCATTTAGTCCACTTCCTCCACTTCGTTCACTTCGTCAACTTTGTAAACTGCGTCGACTTCGTCAACTTCGTCAATTTCGTCAACTTCATCAAATTCGTCGACTTCGTCAACTGAGTCCATTTCGTTCGTCCACTTCGTCAACTGTCAACTTTTTCCACTTCGTCAACTTCCTCCACTTCGTCAAGTTTGTCCACTTGGTCAAGTTCGTCCACTTCCTACACTTCGTCCACTTCGTCCAATTCGTCCACTTCCTACTCTTCCTCCATTTCGTCGACTTCGTCCACTTCCTCAACTTCGTCAACTTCGTCAACTTCCTCCACTTCGTCCACTTCGTGAAGTTCGTCAAGTTCGTCCACTTCGTCAACTTCGTCCACTTCGTTCGTCCATTTCGTACACTTCGTCCACTTCGTGAACTTCGTCCAAATTGTCCATGATGAATCAATATTTTATTGATTTCACTTAGTTTATTGTACCGGATTTAATCAAGGAATTGTGCTTGAATGTACAGTATTATCCTATTTTTCCTAATTGTGCTAAATTTGATCGGAAATTCTTATTTTAACTAATTTGAATTATCTGAGCTAATTATTTTACAAGGAAAATTTGGAGATACAATTTGGGACATTTGAAGGTTAAATGAGAAATGGCAATTGAGCCCAATGCATCTCAGTCATTTCAATTTTCGCACAGTGCTGCGTGAATGTTGTGTCAACTTGTGTGTCCTCGTTTGAGTTCAATTCTTATCCGTTTTCCATGCAATTTTTTTTCATAGTTTCGTATGGATGTCTATTTTCACGTATAGTTTTTATTTTGTTCAAATTCGTTCTGTGCTGTTCCCAGTATTTTTTTTACTCCTCTATGTCAGTCCAGTGATTACTGTTTGAGTGTTCTAATATGTTTGCATTGTTTGCTTGCTCTTTATACTTGTGGTGGATGGAATTTATCATTGGACAATGCATCTCATGGCCACAAAAAGAAATTAAATATGGTTCTAGACTCTTAATTGGTTTGGAGGAAGTTGTGCATCAAAAACCACGGATGGGTCCCTTTTCTTACTTTTAATGATTGAAGAAAATTTGCTAAAGAGGACAACACATGACACACAGCCAATTCAATTTGGAGAACATTAGCACATAATGTCACAGCATGGGGTCCATCAAAAAGTGATCCTTTTCATTCCATAAAAGCTCACGGCCTAGTGCCCATGGAAAAATTTATTTTGGAAGCATCTAAGTTGGAATAAAAGTGGGAGCCACCACACCCTTTCTTGGCTGGAACGTGGTTTCAAATTTGGAGAAATGCAATTCAGTTTTGGCTTTTAGGGAGCGGTGGAACACATTCTTAATTATTTATTTTTCCAGCTTACACCTTCCACACAGGAGAGTCACGTCCAGCGCATGAAGGAGTGCAGCTGCCACGTCCAAAGGCTTCACGCATCCAACACCTTCGTCCAGCAAGCGGTGCAGCGTCCTCCATCAGTCCAGCACGTTGAGCAACCTTCTCGGAGCAAGCAGCAGGCCCAACAATTTGGAGGTGTTGTCACGTGATGGGCTGGAATTGGAGAAGCATCTTGGCTTTTCTTTGTGCACAAGGCGTTCCAGAGAAGCAAAGGTGTTGCACGGAAAAGTAAAGGGCAGCAGCGGGTGTGCACAAAAGGAGGGGGTGCAGGAAGGAAAAAGAAAGAAGAACGTCCAACAGCAATCCACGTATGAGGAGAGGTGACCCCTAGCAATTGATGAGCACACGGGAGAGAGAGCTTGGCACAAGGGGCCCACGAACAAATTAAATTGGAGCTGGAATGGAGGGTCGAAAAGAAAAACACACAACACGTTACGACATTAGGGAAACACGGATTTGGAAGGGCTGGACGTGCGGAGCGTCAGCCGCCACCCATATGGAAGACACGTTTTTACATTGAACAAAAAAAAAAAAAAGAGAAGTAAAAGCAAGCAATGGTTTTTGTTGGAGGCACGAGCTGCTCACGTCCAACTTAGTGCAGTACGGTGATAGGGAGAAGTCACGTTCAACTTCGTGAATGAACGGTGATGAAATTTTTGGAAGCAGCACAGTCACATCCAGCTTGGAAATAGGAATAGGTGTACACGCAGTCTAGAGAAATGCACACAAGGTGACGGTGATAATTGATTGGAAAAAGGTTGATTCATTGGCTGGAGAAAGGCACACTCGGATCACTTGGTCTTGGAGAAGGAGGCAAACATGTGCACACGGAAGCAGCTTACTTATGGATTCAACATTCACGGTTTTCAATGTGAAATTCAGTATTTTATTTCTTAGCTCAAGTTGAAGTTTAAGAGTATTTAACGTATTTCTTTTTAGCCGTGATTTTAATTGGTTCAAGCACTTTATGAATTTTTCTTTAAATTTTATTCCAAGTTGCAATGTGTATTTCGTTATTAGCCAAACTTCTTTTTATTATTATTGCTGCATTTTAATTAGTTCACACATCTTGCTTTAGGACCACTCAATTTACTGTTTTCATGTTGTCTGTTTTGTTCGGCTTCTTTATCTTCTTGGATTTCCAAGTTTCTCACTTGTTTTAGAAACCGTTCGGTCTCAATGTAGAACCATTTGGTCATCTGTAGGACCGTTCGGTCTTCACGCTTTGTCATTTATTTCAGTGTTTTCAATTATGTTTGGTTGTATTTAATTTCCAGTTTTAATTTAGTTCAATTTCTAATCACAAAAACACTTCAAACCCCCCCACTACGTGTTGATCTGAGATTGAACCCAAATTGGTCCTTGAGAGACGACCTAGGAGTCACTTCCTAGCACTATACTGCATTCTTTTATGCACAACTTTTGTTGGGAGGTGCGACCCTCTCATCAAAATGGCGCCGTTGCCGGGGACCAATGGTTCGGTCTTAGGTTTTTGTTGTGTTTGTGTGTGTTGTGTTTTGTCTTGTGTTGTGATGTGATGTGATGTTCTGTTTTGTGTGTGCGTGTTGCATGTATAAATGTGTTGTGTTTTATTTGTTTCGTAATTTGTAGTATTTTTCTTTTTCCATGTCTACCTATTCTGATTTCGTGAATACTGCTTGTTTTGCTAGTGCCTCTGATTATGATTCTCCTTCTGCATGTTACTCTGATTGTAATTCATATTCTGCTGATTTCTATGTTGAGAACAATATGACTCATCCTCTAATTTCTGAGAGTGCTCTTTGTGAGCCGGTTTCACTTAAGGAGGATGATCTTCATTGCGATCTCACCCCTGGACTGATACATTTGCTGCCTAAGTTTCATGGTTTTGCAGGAGAATGCCCACACAGACATTTGGAGGAGCTCCACATCATGTGCTCTTCCATGAAGCCTCCAGATGTCCCTCTTGATTACATTTTCTTGAGCGCATTTCCGCATTCATTACAAGGAGCAGCTAAGGATTGGAAAGACTCTCTTCCTCTGAGATCCGTTACCGATTGGGGATATCTTGAGCATCAGTTTCTGAGCAAATTTTCCCTTGTGCAATATGTTTACAGCAACGGTCTTGGATGGAATGACCCTACCTTGGAATGGTATAATGCTCCACAGCATCATTATCAAGAACCACCATTCCAGAGTACTTGTATGCCTCCACCAGTCCAGCAATACCAAAGTCAGCAATATGATGCTCCTGCCCAAATAGCTCCTCAGCCTTCTACTTCTGAGCCTACATTGCAGGAGTTGTTGGAGCAGATGACCATGCAGAACCTTCAGTTTCAGCAAGAGAACATGCAGTTCCAGCAAGAAATAGGAGTTGCCATTCAGAGTATGACTGATCAGATAGGGCAGATGGCCACTCAACTCACTGAGGAACAGTCTCAAGATTCAGAGTTACCATTTCAGACTGTTCAGATTCCAGATGATGATGATAGTGGCATCAACATAGAAGATGGGGAGAAGAGTCATGAGCTTACTACTGCGCCACATACTTTCCCACCTTCAGATGGTCCCACTCTTGCACCTGAGGAGACCGAGAAAGATTTTGAGGAGCAGGCAGAAATAAGCAGTAATCCTGAACCAGGTAGACCACCTTCATCTTCCCACACTTTAGCAATCTTCAAGGAAGAGGAGGTAAGCATACCTCAATTTGATTATGTTGATGATTATGTTGTTGAGAGGTATGCTGATGATTATATTGTTGTTGAGTCTGATTTTAATTTTCCCTCTATGCATGATGAGAACCAATTTTTGCTGTCGCATCCGAATGTTTATTCTCCATGCATTGAACATGAATCTGAGTCTGTAGTTGATATTGCTTGTGATTTTGAAATTGATTCATGTTCTGAGGATGTATCTGAGGTTCAGTCTGATAAATTGGGATTGGGTGTTATACCTCTGCACGTCATTTCTTTCGAGCCACATTGCACTAACCATGTTGTAGGAGGTACACATGAATTTGATAGACAAACACCCACAGTGGAAAACAAAGGTGCTAACACTGACAAAAGCTTCAAGATCAATAGGCACCAGCTGAACCTGCTCATCAACAACCTTTGCTTCTTAGATCCAGCTGTGGATGATATCTCCCTGCTAGATCAAATCTGGAGGATGAAGCAATTCTTCCTCAAAACTTCCTTGCTGGATCCTGTGGTGGAAGACATCTCCCTACAAGTCCAAAATTGGCAACTGCCACCATGATCAGGGGAGTTTTCTTTCTCTCTTCTCCCCCTTTTCCTACTTTTATTGCACTTGTCCATGATCTGTTGACTGTTATGATTTCTGATCTTATGCTTATGACACATTGAGGACACTGTGTAGTTTAAGTGTGGTCTATTGGGGGAGATTTTTAATTTTCTTCGTTAGTTTTTGTTTTCTTGGTTAAATTTTTTCTTTTCTAGGTAGTTTTTGTCGTGTCTTGTATACAGTTTTGCATGATTCTCTTCATTTCTGGACTTTGTTTAGGTTGTAGATGTATCTTTCACTTCATTGATACTCTGACCTGTTTGAAATCCTTGCTTTTCTCTGCTTGAGAAGATGATTATGATGTTTGAGAGGTTGATTTGATTGTGACATAAATTACCCTGTGTGAGATTTGAGCCACTTGATGTTCTTTCTTGTGTGTGATATGTCTCTTGATTGCTTGCACATATGCCTTGGCTTGACTCTTGTTGATAATTCTTGATTGATATGCATGTTTGGAATTGATAAAGGCAGTTTTGTTTTTGAGCCTCTCTAGCCAAATAAGCCTACCGTGTTCTAAACCTTTGATAACCCCTTTTGAGCCTATACTTTCCTCATTTCTTTGTTTTGAAGCTCATACACTACCCCTAAGTGAAAAACCATGATTACCTTAACCTTAGGGAATTTTGGAGCTTTGGAAGTGTTTTGGGAACAAGTGTGGTCTCCTTGGGGATTCTTATGAGTTGGCTAGTTGGTTCCTCTTCTTGTTTTGTTTTTGTAAATATACGTGTATCTTGTCTTTTACAGTTTTGTTTTGAAAAAAAAAAAAAGAGAGCAGAAAAAAATATGAAAAAAATGAAAAAAAAAATGTGTGAATAATGGAGTCAAGAAGAGGATTGAATTAGAGGTTTTGGGTGTGTTTGAATGTGTTTACACTTGTTCCCCATTGCTCCTCTATTTCTTTTGGTTTGTAGCTTCTCATCCATAATTATCCTCCCTTGTCCTTGGCCCCATTTCATCCATAAAAGACCTTTTGATTTGAACATGCATATGTTTTGAGTGTTGATATTAGAGACTTGCCAAGTCTGTTGTTGCTTGCTTTCTTGAGTGCATTGAGTTGAAATTCTTTACCGTAGACACTTGAGAGAAACACTGATGGTGCATATGTGAGTTTCTGTTGCTTTTGATTCACCTCTTGAGCTGATTGATCATTTTGCCATGTCTTGAATTGCTTGGATGATTTCATGAGTATCTGCTTTCTCTGATTGAATCTGTGTTGGATATTGTCTACTTCCTTTCTTGGTCCAGATTCCTTGAGAACTGTGTAATTTTATTTCTGTCATTGTCAGTCTTTGTTTTCTGTGTGCTGAGTTGTGTCACCTTCCTAAAAGTCCTTTGAACTATTCCCTGATCTGCGTCTTGATTTTGCCCAGGAGTGCAAAAGACTAAGTGTGGTCTATTTTGATGAATCAATATTTTATTGATTTCACTTAGTTTATTGTACCGGATTTAATCAAGGAATTGTGCTTGAATGTACAGTATTATCCTATTTTTCCTAATTGTGCTAAATTTGATCGGAAATTCTTATTTTAACTAATTTGAATTATCTGAGCTAATTATTTTACAAGGAAAATTTGGAGATACAATTTGGGACATTTGAAGGTTAAATGAGAAATGGCAATTGAGCCCAATGCATCTCAGTCATTTCAATTTTCGCACAGTGCTGCGTGAATGTTGTGTCAACTTGTGTGTCCTCGTTTGAGTTCAATTCTTATCCGTTTTCCATGCAATTTTTTTTCATAGTTTCGTATGGATGTCTATTTTCACGTATAGTTTTTATTTTGTTCAAATTCGTTCTGTGCTGTTCCCAGTATTTTTTTTACTCCTCTATGTCAGTCCAGTGATTACTGTTTGAGTGTTCTAATATGTTTGCATTGTTTGCTTGCTCTTTATACTTGTGGTGGATGGAATTTATCATTGGACAATGCATCTCATGGCCACAAAAAGAAATTAAATATGGTTCTAGACTCTTAATTGGTTTGGAGGAAGTTGTGCATCAAAAACCACGGATGGGTCCCTTTTCTTACTTTTAATGATTGAAGAAAATTTGCTAAAGAGGACAACACATGACACACAGCCAATTCAATTTGGAGAACATTAGCACATAATGTCACAGCATGGGGTCCATCAAAAAGTGATCCTTTTCATTCCATAAAAGCTCACGGCCTAGTGCCCATGGAAAAATTTATTTTGGAAGCATCTAAGTTGGAATAAAAGTGGGAGCCACCACACCCTTTCTTGGCTGGAACGTGGTTTCAAATTTGGAGAAATGCAATTCAGTTTTGGCTTTTAGGGAGCGGTGGAACACATTCTTAATTATTTATTTTTCCAGCTTACACCTTCCACACAGGAGAGTCACGTCCAGCGCATGAAGGAGTGCAGCTGCCACGTCCAAAGGCTTCACGCATCCAACACCTTCGTCCAGCAAGCGGTGCAGCGTCCTCCATCAGTCCAGCACGTTGAGCAACCTTCTCGGAGCAAGCAGCAGGCCCAACAATTTGGAGGTGTTGTCACGTGATGGGCTGGAATTGGAGAAGCATCTTGGCTTTTCTTTGTGCACAAGGCGTTCCAGAGAAGCAAAGGTGTTGCACGGAAAAGTAAAGGGCAGCAGCGGGTGTGCACAAAAGGAGGGGGTGCAGGAAGGAAAAAGAAAGAAGAACGTCCAGCAGCAATCCACGTATGAGGAGAGGTGACCCCTAGCAATTGATGAGCACACGGGAGAGAGAGCTTGGCACAAGGGGCCCACGAACAAATTAAATTGGAGCTGGAATGGAGGGTCGAAAAGAAAAACACACAACACGTTACGACATTAGGGAAACACGGATTTGGAAGGGCTGGACGTGCGGAGCGTCAGCCGCCACCCATATGGAAGACACGTTTTTACATTGAACAAAAAAAAAAAAAAGAGAAGTAAAAGCAAGCAATGGTTTTTGTTGGAGGCACGAGCTGCTCACGTCCAACTTAGTGCAGTACGGTGATAGGGAGAAGTCACGTTCAACTTCGTGAATGAACGGTGATGAAATTTTTGGAAGCAGCACAGTCACATCCAGCTTGGAAATAGGAATAGGTGTACACGCAGTCTAGAGAAATGCACACAAGGTGACGGTGATAATTGATTGGAAAAAGGTTGATTCATTGGCTGGAGAAAGGCACACTCGGATCACTTGGTCTTGGAGAAGGAGGCAAACATGTGCACACGGAAGCAGCTTACTTATGGATTCAACATTCACGGTTTTCAATGTGAAATTCAGTATTTTATTTCTTAGCTCAAGTTGAAGTTTAAGAGTATTTAACGTATTTCTTTTTAGCCGTGATTTTAATTGGTTCAAGCACTTTATGAATTTTTCTTTAAATTTTATTCCAAGTTGCAATGTGTATTTCGTTATTAGCCAAACTTCTTTTTATTATTATTGCTGCATTTTAATTAGTTCACACATCTTGCTTTAGGACCACTCAATTTACTGTTTTCATGTTGTCTGTTTTGTTCGGCTTCTTTATCTTCTTGGATTTCCAAGTTTCTCACTTGTTTTAGAAACCGTTCGGTCTAAATGTAGAACCATTCGGTCATCTGTAGGACCGTTCGGTCTTCACGCTTTGTCATTTATTTCAGTGTTTTCAATTATGTTTGGTTGTATTTAATTTCCAGTTTTAATTTAGTTCAATTTCTAATCACAAAAACACTTCAAACCCCCCCCACTACGTGTTGATCTGAGATTGAACCCAAATTGGTCCTTGAGAGACGACCTAGGAGTCACTTCCTAGCGCTATACTGCATTCTTTTATGCACAACTTTTGTTGGGAGGTGCGACCCTCTCATCAAAATGGCGCCGTTGCCGGGGACCAATGGTTCGGTCTTAGGTTTTTGTTGTGTTTGTGTGTGTTGTGTTTTGTCTTGTGTTGTGATGTGATGTGATGTTCTGTTTTGTGTGTGCGTGTTGCATGTATAAATGTGTTGTGTTTTATTTGTTTCGTAATTTGTAGTATTTTTCTTTTTCCATGTCTACCTATTCTGATTTCGTGAATACTGCTTGTTTTGCTAGTGCCTCTGATTATGATTCTCCTTCTGCATGTTACTCTGATTGTAATTCATATTCTGCTGATTTCTATGTTGAGAACAATATGACTCATCCTCTAATTTCTGAGAGTGCTCTTTGTGAGCCGGTTTCACTTAAGGAGGATGATCTTCATTGCGATCTCACCCCTGGACTGATACATTTGCTGCCTAAGTTTCATGGTTTTGCAGGAGAATGCCCACACAGACATTTGGAGGAGCTCCACATCATGTGCTCTTCCATGAAGCCTCCAGATGTCCCTCTTGATTACATTTTCTTGAGCGCATTTCCGCATTCATTACAAGGAGCAGCTAAGGATTGGAAAGACTCTCTTCCTCTGAGATCCGTTACCGATTGGGGATATCTTGAGCATCAGTTTCTGAGCAAATTTTCCCTTGTGCAATATGTTTACAGCAACGGTCTTGGATGGAATGACCCTACCTTGGAATGGTATAATGCTCCACAGCATCATTATCAAGAACCACCATTCCAGAGTACTTGTATGCCTCCACCAGTCCAGCAATACCAAAGTCAGCAATATGATGCTCCTGCCCAAATAGCTCCTCAGCCTTCTACTTCTGAGCCTACATTGCAGGAGTTGTTGGAGCAGATGACCATGCAGAACCTTCAGTTTCAGCAAGAGAACATGCAGTTCCAGCAAGAAATAGGAGTTGCCATTCAGAGTATGACTGATCAGATAGGGCAGATGGCCACTCAACTCACTGAGGAACAGTCTCAAGATTCAGAGTTACCATTTCAGACTGTTCAGATTCCAGATGATGATGATAGTGGCATCAACATAGAAGATGGGGAGAAGAGTCATGAGCTTACTACTGCGCCACATACTTTCCCACCTTCAGATGGTCCCACTCTTGCACCTGAGGAGACCGAGAAAGATTTTGAGGAGCAGGCAGAAATAAGCAGTAATCCTGAACCAGGTAGACCACCTTCATCTTCCCACACTTTAGCAATCTTCAAGGAAGAGGAGGTAAGCATACCTCAATTTGATTATGTTGATGATTATGTTGTTGAGAGGTATGCTGATGATTATATTGTTGTTGAGTCTGATTTTAATTTTCCCTCTATGCATGATGAGAACCAATTTTTGCTGTCGCATCCGAATGTTTATTCTCCATGCATTGAACATGAATCTGAGTCTGTAGTTGATATTGCTTGTGATTTTGAAATTGATTCATGTTCTGAGGATGTATCTGAGGTTCAGTCTGATAAATTGGGATTGGGTGTTATACCTCTGCACGTCATTTCTTTCGAGCCACATTGCACTAACCATGTTGTAGGAGGTACACATGAATTTGATAGACAAACACCCACAGTGGAAAACAAAGGTGCTAACACTGACAAAAGCTTCAAGATCAATAGGCACCAGCTGAACCTGCTCATCAACAACCTTTGCTTCTTAGATCCAGCTGTGGATGATATCTCCCTGCTAGATCAAATCTGGAGGATGAAGCAATTCTTCCTCAAAACTTCCTTGCTGGATCCTGTGGTGGAAGACATCTCCCTACAAGTCCAAAATTGGCAACTGCCACCATGATCAGGGGAGTTTTCTTTCTCTCTTCTCCCCCTTTTCCTACTTTTATTGCACTTGTCCATGATCTGTTGACTGTTATGATTTCTGATCTTATGCTTATGACACATTGAGGACACTGTGTAGTTTAAGTGTGGTCTATTGGGGGAGATTTTTAATTTTCTTCGTTAGTTTTTGTTTTCTTGGTTAAATTTTTTCTTTTCTAGGTAGTTTTTGTCGTGTCTTGTATACAGTTTTGCATGATTCTCTTCATTTCTGGACTTTGTTTAGGTTGTAGATGTATCTTTCACTTCATTGATACTCTGACCTGTTTGAAATCCTTGCTTTTCTCTGCTTGAGAAGATGATTATGATGTTTGAGAGGTTGATTTGATTGTGACATAAATTACCCTGTGTGAGATTTGAGCCACTTGATGTTCTTTCTTGTGTGTGATATGTCTCTTGATTGCTTGCACATATGCCTTGGCTTGACTCTTGTTGATAATTCTTGATTGATATGCATGTTTGGAATTGATAAAGGCAGTTTTGTTTTTGAGCCTCTCTAGCCAAATAAGCCTACCGTGTTCTAAACCTTTGATAACCCCTTTTGAGCCTATACTTTCCTCATTTCTTTGTTTTGAAGCTCATACACTACCCCTAAGTGAAAAACCATGATTACCTTAACCTTAGGGAATTTTGGAGCTTTGGAAGTGTTTTGGGAACAAGTGTGGTCTCCTTGGGGATTCTTATGAGTTGGCTAGTTGGTTCCTCTTCTTGTTTTGTTTTTGTAAATATACGTGTATCTTGTCTTTTACAGTTTTGTTTTGAAAAAAAAAAAAGAGAGCAGAAAAAAATATGAAAAAAATGAAAAAAAAATGTGTGAATAATGGAGTCAAGAAGAGGATTGAATTAGAGGTTTTGGGTGTGTTTGAATGTGTTTACACTTGTTCCCCATTGCTCCTCTATTTCTTTTGGTTTGTAGCTTCTCATCCATAATTATCCTCCCTTGTCCTTGGCCCCATTTCATCCATAAAAGACCTTTTGATTTGAACATGCATATGTTTTGAGTGTTGATATTAGAGACTTGCCAAGTCTGTTGTTGCTTGCTTTCTTGAGTGCATTGAGTTGAAATTCTTTACCGTAGACACTTGAGAGAAACACTGATGGTGCATATGTGAGTTTCTGTTGCTTTTGATTCACCTCTTGAGCTGATTGATCATTTTGCCATGTCTTGAATTGCTTGGATGATTTCATGAGTATCTGCTTTCTCTGATTGAATCTGTGTTGGATATTGTCTACTTCCTTTCTTGGTCCAGATTCCTTGAGAACTGTGTAATTTTATTTCTGTCATTGTCAGTCTTTGTTTTCTGTGTGCTGAGTTGTGTCACCTTCCTAAAAGTCCTTTGAACTATTCCCTGATCTGCGTCTTGATTTTGCCCAGGAGTGCAAAAGACTAAGTGTGGTCTATTTTGATGAATCAATATTTTATTGATTTCACTTAGTTTATTGTACCGGATTTAATCAAGGAATTGTGCTTGAATGTACAGTATTATCCTATTTTTCCTAATTGTGCTAAATTTGATCGGAAATTCTTATTTTAACTAATTTGAATTATCTGAGCTAATTATTTTACAAGGAAAATTTGGAGATACAATTTGGGACATTTGAAGGTTAAATGAGAAATGGCAATTGAGCCCAATGCATCTCAGTCATTTCAATTTTCGCACAGTGCTGCGTGAATGTTGTGTCAACTTGTGTGTCCTCGTTTGAGTTCAATTCTTATCCGTTTTCCATGCAATTTTTTTTCATAGTTTCGTATGGATGTCTATTTTCACGTATAGTTTTTATTTTGTTCAAATTCGTTCTGTGCTGTTCCCAGTATTTTTTTTACTCCTCTATGTCAGTCCAGTGATTACTGTTTGAGTGTTCTAATATGTTTGCATTGTTTGCTTGCTCTTTATACTTGTGGTGGATGGAATTTATCATTGGACAATGCATCTCATGGCCACAAAAAGAAATTAAATATGGTTCTAGACTCTTAATTGGTTTGGAGGAAGTTGTGCATCAAAAACCACGGATGGGTCCCTTTTCTTACTTTTAATGATTGAAGAAAATTTGCTAAAGAGGACAACACATGACACACAGCCAATTCAATTTGGAGAACATTAGCACATAATGTCACAGCATGGGGTCCATCAAAAAGTGATCCTTTTCATTCCATAAAAGCTCACGGCCTAGTGCCCATGGAAAAATTTATTTTGGAAGCATCTAAGTTGGAATAAAAGTGGGAGCCACCACACCCTTTCTTGGCTGGAACGTGGTTTCAAATTTGGAGAAATGCAATTCAGTTTTGGCTTTTAGGGAGCGGTGGAACACATTCTTAATTATTTATTTTTCCAGCTTACACCTTCCACACAGGAGAGTCACGTCCAGCGCATGAAGGAGTGCAGCTGCCACGTCCAAAGGCTTCACGCATCCAACACCTTCGTCCAGCAAGCGGTGCAGCGTCCTCCATCAGTCCAGCACGTTGAGCAACCTTCTCGGAGCAAGCAGCAGGCCCAACAATTTGGAGGTGTTGTCACGTGATGGGCTGGAATTGGAGAAGCATCTTGGCTTTTCTTTGTGCACAAGGCGTTCCAGAGAAGCAAAGGTGTTGCACGGAAAAGTAAAGGGCAGCAGCGGGTGTGCACAAAAGGAGGGGGTGCAGGAAGGAAAAAGAAAGAAGAACGTCCAGCAGCAATCCACGTATGAGGAGAGGTGACCCCTAGCAATTGATGAGCACACGGGAGAGAGAGCTTGGCACAAGGGGCCCACGAACAAATTAAATTGGAGCTGGAATGGAGGGTCGAAAAGAAAAACACACAACACGTTACGACATTAGGGAAACACGGATTTGGAAGGGCTGGACGTGCGGAGCGTCAGCCGCCACCCATATGGAAGACACGTTTTTACATTGAACAAAAAAAAAAAAAGAGAAGTAAAAGCAAGCAATGGTTTTTGTTGGAGGCACGAGCTGCTCACGTCCAACTTAGTGCAGTACGGTGATAGGGAGAAGTCACGTTCAACTTCGTGAATGAACGGTGATGAAATTTTTGGAAGCAGCACAGTCACATCCAGCTTGGAAATAGGAATAGGTGTACACGCAGTCTAGAGAAATGCACACAAGGTGACGGTGATAATTGATTGGAAAAAGGTTGATTCATTGGCTGGAGAAAGGCACACTCGGATCACTTGGTCTTGGAGAAGGAGGCAAACATGTGCACACGGAAGCAGCTTACTTATGGATTCAACATTCACGGTTTTCAATGTGAAATTCAGTATTTTATTTCTTAGCTCAAGTTGAAGTTTAAGAGTATTTAACGTATTTCTTTTTAGCCGTGATTTTAATTGGTTCAAGCACTTTATGAATTTTTCTTTAAATTTTATTCCAAGTTGCAATGTGTATTTCGTTATTAGCCAAACTTCTTTTTATTATTATTGCTGCATTTTAATTAGTTCACACATCTTGCTTTAGGACCACTCAATTTACTGTTTTCATGTTGTCTGTTTTGTTCGGCTTCTTTATCTTCTTGGATTTCCAAGTTTCTCACTTGTTTTAGAAACCGTTCGGTCTAAATGTAGAACCATTCGGTCATCTGTAGGACCGTTCGGTCTTCACGCTTTGTCATTTATTTCAGTGTTTTCAATTATGTTTGGTTGTATTTAATTTCCAGTTTTAATTTAGTTCAATTTCTAATCACAAAAACACTTCAAACCCCCCCCACTACGTGTTGATCTGAGATTGAACCCAAATTGGTCCTTGAGAGACGACCTAGGAGTCACTTCCTAGCACTATACTGCATTCTTTTATGCACAACTTTTGTTGGGAGGTGCGACCCTCTCATCAGTCCACTTCGTCCACTTCGTTCGTCCACTTCGTCAATTTCATCCACTTCGTCCTCTTCGTCCTCTTCGTCCTCTTCGTCCACTTCGTCCACTTCGTCAACTTCGTCCACTTTGCACTTCGTCCACTTCGTCCACTTCGTCCCCTTCCTCCGCTTCCTCCGCTTCCTTCGCTTCCTCCGCTTCCTTCGCTTCCTCCGCTCCGTCCGCTCCGTCCGCTTCGTCCGTTCCGTCATCTCCGTCCACTCCGTCCACTCCGTCCACTTCGTCCACTTCGTCAACTTCGTCCACTTCGTCCTCTTCGTCCTCTTCGTCCACTTCGTCCACTTCCGCCACTTCCTCCACTTCCTCAACTTCCTCCACTTCCTCCACTTCGTCCACTTCGTCCGCTTCGTCCGCTTCGTCCACTTCGTCCACTTCGTCAACATCGTGAACTTCGTCAACTTTGTCAACTTCGTCAACTTCGTCCACTTCGTCCACTTCCTCCGTTTCCTCCGCTTCCTCCACTCAGTCCAGTTCGTCCACTTCGTCAACTTCGTCAACTTCGTGAACTTCGTCAACCTCATCCACTTCGTCAACTTCTTCAACTTCATCCATTTCGTAAACTTCGTCAACTTCGTCCACTTCCTCCACTTCGTCCACTTCTTCAACTTCGTCATCCTCGTCCACTTTGTCCACTTCGTCCACTTCGTCCACTTCGTCAACTTCATTTACTTCGTCCGCTTCGTCCGCTTCCTCCGCTTCCTCCACTTCGTCCACTTCGTCAACTTTGTCCATTTACACCACTTCGTCCACTTCCCCCACTTCCTTCACTTCCTCAACTTCGTACACTTCCTGAACTTCATCGACTTCGTCCACTTCGTCCACTTCGTCCACTTCGTTAACTTTATCAACTTCGTCAACTTGGTCCACTTCGTCCACGTCGTCAACATCTTCAACTTCGTCCACTTCGTCCACTTCGTCAACTTGGTCCATTTCCTCCACTTCCTCCACTTCCTCCACTTCGTCCACTTCCTCTATTTCGTCCACTTCGTCTACTTCCTCCACTTCGTGCACTTCCTCCACTTTATCCACTTGGTCCACTTCGTCAACTTCCTCCACTTCGTCAACTTCGTCCACTTCCCCCACTTCGTCCACTTCCTCAACTTCGTACACTTCCTGAACTTTGTCCAATTCCTCCACTTCCTCCACTTCGTCCACTTCGTCAACTTCATCAACTTCGTCAACTTCCTCCACTTCCTCCACTTCCTCCACTTCCTCCACTTCCTCCACTTCGTCCACTTCTTCCACTTCTTCAACTTCGTCAACTTCGTCCACTTGGTCAACTTCGTCAACTTCGTCCACTTCGTCAACTTCGTCCACTTCGTCAACTTCGTCAACTTCGTCCAGTTCGTCAACTTCTTCAACTTCATCCATTTCGTCAACTTCGTCAACTTCGTCTCCTTCCTCCGCTTCCTCCCCTTCCTCCACTCCATCCACTCCGTCAACTCCGTCAACTTCGTCCAGTTCGTCAACTTCGTCCGCTTCGTCCGCTTCGTCCGCTTCGTCCACTTCCGCCACTTCCTCCACTTCCTCCACTTCCTCCACTCCCTCCACTTCCTCCACTCCCTCCACTTCCTCCCCGTCATCTATTTCCTCGACTTTTTCCACTTCTTCAACTTCGTCATCTTCGTCCACTTCCTCCGCTTCCTCCACTTTCTCCTCTCCGTCCACTCCGTCCACTCCGTCCACTTCCTCCACTTCGTCAACTTCGTCCGCTTCGTCCACTTCGTCCACTTCCTAAACTTCCTCCACTTCCTCCACTTCTTCCATACCCTCCACTTCCTCCACTTCGTCCACTTCGTCATGTTCGTCCATTTCCTCCACTTCTTCCACTTCTTCCACTTCATCATCTTTGTCCACTTTGTCCACTTCGTCCACTTCCTCCGCTTCCTCGGCTTCCTCCGCTTCCTCGGCTTCCTCTGCTTCATCCACTCTGTCCACTTCGTCAACTTCGTCCACTTCCTACACTTCCTCCACTTCCTGCACTTCCTCCACTTTCTCAACTTCCTCCAATTCCTCCACTTCGTCAATTTCGTCCATTTCCTCCACTTCGTCCACTTCCCCCACTTCCTGCACTTCCTCAACTTCGTACACTTCCTGAACTTCGTCGACTTCGTCCACTTCCTCCACTTCCTCCACTTCGTTCACTTCGTCAACTTTATCAACTTCGTCAACTTCGTCCACGTCGTCAACTTCTTCAACTTCGTCCACTTCCTCCACTTTGTCCACTTCGTCAACTTCGTCCATTTCCTCCACTTCGTCCACTTCCTCCACTTCGTCCACTTCGTCCACTTCGTCTAGTTCGTCCACTTCGTCCACTTCGCCCACTTCCTCGACTTCCTCCACTTCCTCCACATTATCCATTTGGTCCACTTCGTCAACTTCCTCCACTTCGTCCACTTCGTCCACTTCGTCAACTTCATAAACTTCGTCAACTTCGTCCACTTCCTCCACTTCCTCGACTTCGTAAACTTCGTCCAATTCGTCAACTTCGTCCACTTCCTCCAATTCCTCCACTTCCTCCACTTCGTCCACTTCGTCATCTTCATCCATTTCGACCACTTCATCAACTTCGTCCACTTCCTCCACTTCGTCCACTTAGTCGCCTTCCTCAACTTCGTCGACTTCCTCCATTGCATCCACTTCGTCAACTTCGTCAACATCGTCAACTTCGTCCACTTCGTCAACTTCCTCCACTTCGTCAAGTTCGTCCACTTCGTCAACTTCGTCCACTTCCTCCACTTCGTCAATTGCGTCAACTTCGTCCATTTAGTCCACTTCCTCCACTTCGTTCACTTCGTCAACTTTGTCAGTTGCGTCAACTTCGTCAACTTCGTCAATTTCGTCAACGTCATCAAATTCGTCGACTTCGTCAACTGAGTCCACTTCGTTCGTCCACTTCGTCAACTTTGTCAACTTTTTCCACTTCGTCAACTTCCTCCACTTCATCAAGTTTGTCCACTTGGTCAAGTTCGTCCACTTCCTACACTTCGTCCACTTCGTCCAATTCGTCCACTTCCTACTCTTCCTCCATTTCGTCGACTTCGTCCACTTCCTCAACTTCGTCAACTTCGTCAACGTCCTCCACTTCGTCCACTTCGTCCACTTCGTGAAGTTCATCAAGTTCGTCCACTTCGTCAACTTCGTCCACTTCGTTCGTCCACTTCGTTCGTCCACTTCGTCAATTTCATCCACTTCGTCCTCTTCGTCCTCTTCGTCCTCTTCGTCCACTTCGTCCACTTCATCAACTTCGTCCACTTTGCACTTCGTCCACTTCGTCCCCTTCCTCCGCTTCCTCCGCTTCCTTCGCTTCCTCCGCTTCCTTCGCTTCCTTCGCTTCGTCCGCTCCGTCCGCTCCGTCCGCTTCGTCCGCTCCGTCCCCTCCGTCCACTCCGTCCACTCCGTCCACTTCGTCCACTTCGTCAACTTCGTCCACTTCGTCCTGTTCGTCCTCTTCGTCCACTTCGTCCACTTCCGCCACTTCCTCCACTTCCTCCACTTCCTCAACTTCCTCCACTTCCTCCACTTCGTCCACTTCGTCCACTTCGTCCACTTCGTCCACTTCGTCCACTTCGTCAACATCGTGAACTTCGTCAACTTTGTCACCTTCGTCAACTTCGTCCACTTCGTCCACTTCCTCCGCTTCCTCCGCTTCCTCCACTCAGTCCACTTCGTCCACTTCGTCAACTTCGTCAAGTTCGTGAACTTCGTCAACCTCATCCACTTCGTCAACTTCTTCAACTTCATCCATTTCGTAAACTTCGTCAACTTCGTCCACTTCCTCCACTTCGTCCACTTCTTCAACTTCGTCATCCTCGTCCACTTGGTTAACTTCCTCCAATTCCTCCACTTCGTCCACTTCGTCAACTTCGTCCATTTCCTCCACTTCGTCCACTTCCTCCACTTCCTCCACTTCGTCAACTTCGTACACTTCGTCCACTTCCTCCACTTCCTCCACTTTATCCACTTGGTCCACTTCATCAACTTCCTCCACTTCCTCCACTTCCTCCACTTCGTCAACTTCGTCCACTTCCTCCACTTCGTCCACTTCCCCACTTTGTCCACTTCCTCAACTTCGTACACTTCTGAACTTCGTCGACTTCGTCCACTTTGTCCACTTCTTCCACTTCCTCCACCTTGTCCACTTTGTCCACTTCGTCGACTTCCTCCACTTTATCCACTTGGTCCATTTCGTCAACTCCTCCCTCACTTCCTCCACTTCCTCCACTTCGTCAACTTCGTCCACTTCCTCCACTTCGTCCACTTCCCCCACTTCGTCCACTTCCTCAACTTCATACACTTCCTGAACTTCGTCAACTTCGTCCACTTCGTCCACTTCCTCCACTTCGCCCACTTCCCCCACTTCGTCCACTTCCCCCACTTCGTCCAGTTCCTCAACTTCGTACACTTCCTGAACTTCGTCGACTTCGTCCACTTCCTCCACTTCGTCCACTTCCTCCACTTCCTCCACTTCCTCCACTTCGTCCACTTCCTCAACTTCATCAACTTCGTCAACTTCGTCCACTTCGTCCACGTCGTCAACTTCTTCAACTTCGTCCACTTCTTCCAGTTCGTCCATTTCGTCAACTTCGTCCACTTCGTCAACTTCGTAAACTTCGTCCACTTCGTCAACTTCGTCCACTTCGTCCACTTCGTCCACTTCCTCCACTTCCTCCACTTCCTCAACTTCGTCTTTCGTCAACTTCTTCCACTTTGTCCACTTTGTTCACTTCCTCCACTTTGTGCACTTCCTCCATTTCCTCCACTTCGTCCACTTCCTCCACTAAGTCCGCGTCGTCTACTTCGTCCACTTCCTCCACTTCCTCCACTTCCTCCACTTCCCCTACTTCGTCCACTTCCTCAACGTCATACACTTCCTCAACTTCGTCCACTTCCTCCACTTCGTCCACTTCCTCCACTTCGTCAACTTCATCGAGTACATCAACTTGGTGAACTTCGTCAACTTCATCCAGTTCGTCCACTTCCTCCACTTCCTCCAGTTCCTCCACTTCCTTCACTTCCTCCACTTCGTCAACTTCGTCCAGTTCGTCAACTTCGTGAACTTCGTCCAGTTCTTCCACTTCCTCCACTTCCTCCACTTCCTCAACTTCCTTCATTTCGTCCATTCGTCAACTTGTTCAACTTCGTCAAGTTCGTCCACTTCGTCAACTTCGTCGACTTTGTCAACTTCGTCAACTTCGTCAACTTCGTCAACTTCGTCCACTTCGTCAACTTCGTCCACTGCGTTCATTTCGTCCACTTCCTCCACTTCGTGCACTTCCTCCACTTCCTCCACTTCGTCCGCTTGGTCCACTTCGTCAACATCGTCAACTTCGTCCACTTCGTTCACTTCGTCCACTTCGTCGACTTGTCCACTTTCTCCACTTCCTCCTCTTCCTCCACTTCCTCCACTTCGTCCACTTTCTCAACTTCGTCCACTTCGTCAACTACGTCCACTTCCTCCGTTGTGTCCACTTCGTCCACTTCGTCCACTTCGTCCACTTCCTCCACTTCCTCCACTTCGTCAACTTCTTAAACTTCGTCAACTTCGTCCACTTCCCCCACTTCGTCCACTTCCTCCATTTCCTCCACTTGGTCAACTTCGTCAACTTCGTCCACTTAGTCCACTTCCTCCACTTCCACCACTTCCTCCACTTCATCCACATCCTCCACTTCCTCCCCTTCCTCCACTTCGTCAACGTCGTGAACTTCCTCCACTTCGTCCACTTCGTCAACTTCGTCTACTTGCAACACTTCGTCCACTTCGTCAACTTCGTCCACTTCCTCCTCTTCCTCACTTGGTTCACTTTGTCTACTTCATCAACTTCGTCCACTTCGTCAACTTCGTCAACTTCGTCATCTTCGTCAACTTCGTCAACTTCGTCATCTTCGTGAACTTCGTCAACTTTGTCAACTTCATCCACTTCATCCACTTCGTCCACTCCGTCCACTCCGTCAACTTCGTCAACTTCGTCCACTTCCTCTACTTCCCCCACTTCGTCCACTTCCGCAACTTCATACACTTCCTCAACTTCGTCGACTTCGTCCACTTCCTCCATTTCCTCCACTTCCTCCACTTCCTCCACTTCCTCCACTTCTTCAACTTCATCCAGTTCGTCAACTTCGTGAACTTCGTCAACTTCATCCACTTCCTCCACTTCCTCCACTTCCTCCACTTCCTCCACTTCGTCCATTTCGTCAACTTCTTCGACTTCGTCCATTTCCTCGACTTTGTCCACTTCGTCTACTTCGTCAACTTCGTACACTTCCTCCATTTCGTCCATTTCGTCAACTTCCTCACTTTGTCGACTTTGTCCACTTCGTCGACTTTGTCCACTTTGTCCACTTCGTCAACATCGTCAACTTCGTCCACTTCGTCCACTTGTCCACTTTCTCCACTTCCTCCACTTCGTCCTCTTCCTCCACTTCCTCCACTTCCTTCACTTCCTCGACTTCCTCCACTTCGTCCACTTCGTCCGCTTCGTCAACTTCTTAAACTTCGTCAACTTCGTCCACTTCCTCCACTACGTCCACTTCCTTCACTTCCTTCACTTCGTCAACTTCGTCAAATTCGTCAACTTCGTCCACTTAGTCCACTTCCTCCACTTCCTGCACTTCCTCCACTTCATCCACATCCTCCACCTCCTCCACTTTGTCAACTTCGTCAACTTTCTCAACTTCGTCCACTTGGTCCACTTCGTCAACTTCGTCCACTTCCTCCTCTTCCTCCACTTCGCTGACATTCTCTACTTCATTAACTTCGTCAACTTCGTCCACTTCGTCAACTTCGTCAACTTCGTCATCTTAGCCAACTTCGTAAACTTTCACAACTTCATCCACTTCGTCAACTTCGTCCACTTCCTCCACTTCCTCCATTTCGTTCACTTCGTCCACTTCATCCACTTCGTCCACTTCGTCAACTTCGTCCACTTCCTCCACTTCGTCCACTTCGTCCACTTCGTCCACTTCGTCAACTGCGTTTACTTCGTCCACTTGGTGAACTTCCTCCACTTCGTCAACTTCGTCAAAGTCGTGCACTTCGTGAACATCGTCGACTTCGGGAACTTCTTCCACTTCGTTCGCTTCGTCAACTTCGTCAACCTCGTCCACTTCGTCGACTTCCTCCACTTCTCCCACTACCTACACTTGCTTCACTTCCTCTAGTTCTTCCACTTCGTCCACTTCGCCAACTTCGTCAACATCGTCAACTTCGTCCACTTCCTCCACTTCCTCCACTTCCTCCACTTCGTCAACTTCGTCCACTTCCTCCACTTAGTCCACTTCCTCCACTATGTCCACTTCGTCTACTTCCTCCACTTCCTCCACATCCTCTTCTTCCTCCACTTCGTCCACTTCGTCAACTTCTTAAACTTCCTAAAACTTCGTCAATTTCGTCTACTTCGTCCACTTCATCCACTTCGTCCACTTCCTCCACTTCCTCCACTTCCTCAACTTCGTCAACTTCCTCCACTTCCTCCACTTAAGCAACTTCGTCCACTTATTCCACTTCGTCCACTTCCTCCACTTCGTCCACTTTGTCCACTTCCTCCACATCCTCTACTTCCTCCACTTCCTCCACTTCATCCACTTCCTCCACTTCCTCCACTTCGTCCACTGCGTCGACTTCGTCCACTTCGTCCACTTCGTCCACTTCCTCCACCTCGTCCACTTCATCCACTTCTTCAACATCGTCAACTTCGTCCACTTCGTCAACTTCTTCAACTTCGTCAACTTCGTCCGCTTCCTCCACTTCGTCAACTTCCTTCACTTTGTCCACTTCGTCAACATCGTCCACTTCATTCGTCCACTTCCTCCACTTCGTGCACTTACTCTACTTCCTCCACTTCCTCCACTTCCACCACTTCGTCCGCTTCATCCACTTCGTCAACTTCGTCAACTTCGTCCACTTCCTCTACTTCCTCCACTTTCACCACTTCGACCACTTCCTCCACTTCGACAACTTCCTCCATTTCCTCCACTTCCTCCACTTCGTCCATTTCGTCAACTTCTTCAACTTCGTCAACTTCGTCCACTTCGTCGACTTTGTCAACTTCGCCCACTTCTTCAACTTCGTCCACTTCGTCAACTTCGTCCACCTCGTCCACTTTGTTCACTTCGTCCACTTCCTCCTCTTCCCCCACTTCGTCTGCTTCTTCCACTTCGTCAACATCGTCAACTTCGTCCACTTCGTCCAATTCGTCCACTTGTACACTTTCTCCACTTACTCCACTTCGTTCTCTTCCTCCACTTGCTCCACTTCCTCCACTTTCTCCACTTTCTCCACTTCGTCCACTTCGTCAACTTCGTCTGCTTCCTCCACTGTGTCCAACTTCATCAACTTCGTCCACTTCCTCCACTTCGTGCGCTTCCTCTACTTCCTCCACTTCCTCCACTTCCACCACTTCGTCCGCTTCATCCACTTCGTCAACTTCGTCAACTTCGTCACTTCGTCCGCTTCCTCCACTTCCTCCAGTTTTCTCAACTTCCTCCACTTCCTGCACTTCGTCAACATCCTCCACTTCCTCCACTTCCTCCACTTCGTCCATTTCGTCAACTTCTTCAACTTCGTCAACTTCGTCCACTTTGTCAACTTCGTCGATTTTGTCAACTTCGTCCACTTCGTCCACTTCGTCCACTTCGTCCACTTCCTCCACTTCGTGCACTTCCTCCTCTTCCTCCACTTCGTCCGCTTCGTCAACTTCGTCAACATCGTCAACTTCGTCCACTTCGTTCACTTCGTCCCATTCTTCCACTTGTCCACTTTCTCCAATTCCTCCACTTCGGCCTCTTCCTCCACTTCTTCCACTTCCTCCACTTCGACCACTTTCTCATCTTCGTCCACTTCGTCAACTTTCAGCTTCGTCCACTTCCTCCACTTTGTCCACTTCCTCCACTGTGTCCACTTCCTCCACTTCCTTCACTTCCTCTACTTCCTCCACTTCGTCCACTTCGTCAACTTCTTAAACTTCGTCAACTTCGTCAACTTCGTCAACTTCATCATCTTCGTCCACTTCCTCCACATCGTCCACTTCATCCACTTCCTCCACTTCGTCAACTTCGTCAAATTCGTCAACTTCGTCCACTTAATTCACTTCCTCCACTTCCTCCACTTCCTCCACTTCGTCAACTTCGTCAACTTTCTCAACTTCGTCCACTTCGTCAACTTCATCAACTTCCTCCACATCGTCAACTTCGTTCACCAGCTCCACTTCGTCCACTTCGTCAACTTCGTCCACTTCCTCCACTTCGTCGACTTCATCCTCTTCCTCCACTTCGTTCACTTTGTCTACTTCATCAACTTTGTCAACTTCTTCAACTTCGTCAACTTCGTCCTCTTCCTCCACTTCATCAACTTCCTTCACTTTGTCCACTTCGTCAACTTCGTCCACTTCGCCACTTCGTCCACTTCTTCCACTTCGGCCATTTCCTCCACTTCGTAAACTACGTCAATTTCGTCCACTTCGTCAACTTCGTCAACTTCGTCAACTTCATTCGTCCACTTCCTCCACTTCGTGCACTTCCTCTACTTCCTCCACTTCCTCCACTTCCTCCAATTTCTCCACTTCGTCCACTTCCTCCACTTCCTCCACTTCGACAACTTCCTCCGTTTCCTCCACTTCCTCCACTTCCTCCACTTCGTCCATTTCGTCAACTTCTTCAACTTCGTCAACTTCGTCCACTTCGTCCACTTCGTCAACTTCATTCGTCCACTTCCTCCACTTCACCACTTCGTCCGGTTCATCCACTTCGTCAACTTCGTCCACTTCGTCCACTTCGTCCACTTCGTTCACTTCGTCCACTTCCTCCACTTCCTCCACTTTCTCCACTTCTTCCACTTCGTCAACTTCCTCCACTTCCTCAGTTCCTCCACTTCGTCCATTTCGTCAACCTCTTCAACTTCGTCAACTTCGTCCACTTCGTCGACTTTGTCAACTTCGTCCACTTCGTCAACTTCGTCACTTCGTCAACTTCCTCCACTTCGTCCACTTTGTTCACTTCGTCCACTTCCTCCACTTCGTGCACTTCCTCCACTTCCTCCACTTCGTCCGCTTCATTCAGTTCGTCCACTTCGTTCACTTCCTCCACTTCCTCCACTTCCTCCACTTTCTCCACTTCCCCACTTCCTTCACTTCCTCCACTTCGACAACTTCCTCCATTTCCTCCACTTCCTCCACTTCCTCCACTTCGTCCATTTCGTCAACTTCTTCAACTTCGTCCACTTCGTCAACTTCGTCGACTTTGTCAACTTCGTCACCTTGGTCACCTTCGTCAACTTCGTCCACTTCGTCAACTTCATCAACTTCATTCGTCCACTTCCTCCACTTCGTGCACTTCCTCTACTTCCTCCACTTCCTCCACTTCGTCCACTCCCACCACTTCGTCCGCTTCATCCACTTCGTCAACTTCGTCCATTTCGATCACTTCCTCCACTTCCTCCACTCTCTCCACTTTCTCCACTTCCTCCACTTCGTCAACTTCTTCCACTTCCTCCACTTCCTCCACTTCCCCCAATTCGTCCATTTCGTCAACTTCTTCAACTTCGTGAACTTCGTCCACTTCGTCAACTTCGTCGACTCTGTCAACTTCGTCCACTTCGTCCACTTCGTCAACTTCGTCCACTTCGTCCACTTCGTGCACTTCCTCCACTTCGTGCACTTCCTCCACTTCCTCCACTTCCCCCACTTCGTCTGCTTCGTCCACTTCGTCAACGTCGTCCACTTTGTCCCGTTCGTCCACTTGTCAACTTTCTCCACTTCCTCCACTTCGTCCTCTTCCTTCACTTCCTCCACTTCCTCCACTTTCTCCACTTCCTCCACTGTGTCCAACTTCGTCAACTTCGTTCACTTCCTCCACTTCGTGCGCTTCCTCTACTTCCTCCACTTCCTCCACTTCGTCAACTTCCACCACTTCGTCCGCTTCATCCACTTCGTCAACTTCGTCAACTTTGTCAAATTCGTCCTTCCTCCACTTCCTCCACTTTCTCCATTTTCTCCACTTCCTCCAATTCTCCACCTCCTCCACTTCCTCCACTTTGTCGACATCCTCCACTTCCTCCACTTCCTACACTTCGTCCACTTCGTCAACTTCGTCCACTTCCTCCACCTCGTCAACTTCGTCCACTTCGTCAACTTGGTCCACTTCCTCCACTTCGTCCACTTCCTCCACTTCCTCCATTCCTCCACTTTCTCCACTTCCTCCACTTCCTCCACTTTCCCACTTCGTCTACTTCTTCAACTTCGTCCACTTCTTCCACCTCCTCCACTTCATCCACTTCGTCGACTTCCTCCACTTCCTCTACTTCCTCCACTTCCTCCACTTCATCCACTTCATCCACTTCCTCCACTTCCTCCACTTCGTCCACTGCGTTGACTTCGTCCACTTCCTCCACTTGCTCCACTTCCTCCACTTCTTCAACATCGTCCACTTCGTCCACTTCTTCAACATCGTCAACTTCGTCCACTTCGTCAATTTCTTCAACTTCGTGAACTTCGTCCTCTTCCTCCACTTCGTCAACTTCCTCCACTTCGTCCACTTCGTCAACTTCGTCCACTTAGTCATTTTCGTCAACTTCGTCCACTTCGTCAACTACGTACACTTCTTCCACTTCGTCCATTTCGTCCATTTCGTCAACTTCGTCAACTTCGTCCACTTCGTCCACTTCGTCAACTTCGTCCACATCCTCCACTTCCTCCACTTTGTCCTCTTTGTCAACTTCGTCATCTTCGTCCACTTCGTCCACTTTGTCTACTTCGTCCACTTCGTCCACTTCGTCCACATCGTCAACTTCGTCAACTTCTTCAACGTAGTCAACTTAGTCCACTTCCTCAACTTCCTCCTCTTCCCCCACTTTGTCCACTTCGTCCACATCCTCCACATTGTCAACTTCCTTCACTTCGTCAACCTCGTCCACTTCGTCAACTTCGTCCTCTTCGTCAACTTCATCAACTTCGTCAACTTCATCAATTTCGTCCACTTCGTCAACTTTGTCAACTTCGTCCACATCCTCCACTTCCTCCTCTTCCTCAACTTCGTCATCTTCGTCCACTTCGTCCACTTAGTCCACTTCGTCCACTTCGTCTACTTCGTCAAGTTCTTCAACTTCGTCAACTTCGTCCACTTCTTCCACTTCCTCAACTTCCTCCTCTTCCCCCACTTTGTCCACTCCTTCCACTTCGTCTACTTCGTCAACTTCGTCCACTTCCTCAACTTCGTCAACTTCTTCTACTTCGTCCACTTCGTCAACTTCATCAAGTTCCTTAACTTCGTCAACTTCATCCACTTCCTCCACTTCGTCAACTTTGTCCACTTCTTCAACATCGTCAACTTCGTCCACTTCGTCAACTTCTTCAATTTTGTCAACTTCGTCCTCTTCCTCCACTTCCTCCACTTCTTCCACTTCGTCAACTTCATCAACTTCGTCGACTTCGTCGACTTCCTCCACTTCCTCCACTTCCTCCACTTTGTCCAACTTCGTCCACTTTGTCCACTTCGTCCACTTCCTCCACTTCCTCCACTTCGTCATCTTCATCAACTTCGTCAACTTCCTCCACTTCCTCCACCTCGTCATCTTCCCCCACTTCGTCCACTTCGTCCTCTTCGTGCACTTCCTCCATTTCGTCAACTTCGTCAACTTCCCCCACTTCATCCACTTCGTCCCCTTCATCCGCTTCGACAACTTCGTCGACTTTGTCGACTTCGTCCACTTCGTCAACTTCGACAACTTCCTCAAATTCCTCCACTTCCTCCACATCCTCCACTTCGTCCACTTCGTCCACTTTGTCCACTTTGTCCACTTCCTCTGCTTCATCCACTTTCTCCACTTCCTCCACTTCCTCCACTCCCTCCACTTCCTCCACTTCCTCCACTTCGTCAACTTCATCCACTTAGTCAACTTCCTCCACTTCGTCAACTTCCTCCACTTCGTCAACTTCGTCAACTTCTTCCACTTCGTCAACTTCATCAAGTTCGATAACTTCGTCAACTTCCTCCACCTCGTCAACATTGTCCACTTCTTAAACTTTGTCCACTTCTTCAACATCTTCACTTCGTCCACTTCGTCAACTTCTTCAATTTCGTCAACTTCTTCCTCTTCCTCCACTTCCTCCACTTCTTCCACTTCGTCAACTTCATCAACTTCGTCGACTTCGTCGACTTCCTCCACTTCCTCCACTTCCTCCACTTTGTCCACTTCGTCCACTTCCTCCCCTTCGTCCACTTCCTCCACTTCCTCAACTTCGTCAACTTTCTCCACTTCCACCACTTTCTCCACTTCGTCCACTTCCTCCACTTCCTCCACTTCCTCCACTTCCTTCACTTCATCCACTTCCTCCAATTCGTCAACTTCTTCAACTTCGTCAACTTCGTCCACTTCGTCCACTTCGTCCACTTCCTTAACTTCCTCCTCTTCCCCACTTCGTCCACTTCGTCCACTTCATCAACTTCCTCCACTTCGTCCACTTTGTGAACATCCTCCACATCGTCAACTGACTCCACTTCGTGAACTTCGTCCACTTTGTTCACTTTGTCCACTTGCTCCACTTCATGCACTTCCTCCACTTCCTCCACATTGTCCACTTCGTCCACTTCGTCCACTTCGCCAACTTCTTCAACCTCGTCAACTTCGTCGACTTCCTCCACCTCCTCCACTTCCTCCACTTCCTCCACTTCCTCCACCTCGTCATCTTCGTCCACTTCGTCCTCTTCGTCCACTTCCTCCATTTCGTCAACTTCGTCAACTTCCCCCACTTCCTCCACTTCGTCCCCTTTGTCCACTTCGACAACTTCATCCACTTCGTCCACTTCGTCAACTTCGTCCACTTCCTCCACATCCTCCACTTCGTCCACTTTGTCCACTTCCTCCACCTCCTCCACCTCGTCAACTTCGTCCACTTTGTGTGTCGTCAACTTCGTCAACTTCGTCCTCTACCTCAACTTCCTCCACTTCCTCCACTTTCTCCACTTTGTCCACTTCGTCCATTTCGTCCACTTCGTCAACTTCGTCCACTTCGTTCACTTCGACAACTTTGTCCACTTCGTCCACTTCGTCAACTTTGTCAACTTCGTCCACTTCGTCCCTTCGTCCATTTCGTGCACTTCGAGCACTTCGTCAACTTCCTCCACTTCGTCAACTTCGTCAACTTCCTCCACTTCCTCCACTTCTTCAAGTTCGTCCACTTAGTCTACTTCCCCACTTCGTCCACTTCGTCCACTTTGTCCACTTCGTTAACATCGTCCACTTCGTCCACTTCGTCAACTTCGTCCACTTCGTCCACTTCGTCAACTTCGTCCATTTCGTCCACTTCCTCCACTTCCTCCACTTCCTCCACTTCCTCCATTTCCTTCACTTCGTTCACTTCGTCCACTTCTTCAACTTCTTCAACTTCATCCATTTCGTCCACTTCGTCAAATTCGTCAACTTCATCCACTTCCTCCACTTCGTCCACTTCCTCAACTTCCTCCACTTCCTCCACTTTGTCCACTTCGTCCACTTTGTCCACTTCCTCCGCTTCGTCCACCTCGTCAACTTCGTCAACTTCCTCCACGTCGTCAACTTCCTCCACTTCATCCACTTCGTGAACTTCGTCCACTACCTCAACTTCCTCCACTTCGTCCACTTCCTCCACTTTCTCAATTTCTTCCACTTCCTCCACTTTCTCAATTTCTTCCACTTCCTCCACTTCCTCCACTTCATTCACTTCCTCCACTTCGTCCACTTCCTCAACTTCCTCCACTTTGTCCACTTCGTCCACTTTGTCCACTTCCTCCGCTTCGGCCACCTCGTCAACTTCGTATACTTCGTCAACTTCCTCCACTTCGTCCACTTCGTGAACTTCGTCCACTACCTCAACTTCCTCCACTTCGTCCACTTCCTCCACTTTCTCCATTTCTTCCAGTTCCTCCACTTCCTCCACTTCGTCCATTTCGTCAAGTTCTTCAACTTCTTCAACTTCGTCCACTTCGTGCACTTCCTCAACTTCCTCCTCTTCCTCCACTTCGTCAACTTCCTCCACTTCGTCCACTTCGTCAACTTCCTCCACTTCGTCCACTTCGTTCACTTCGTCCACTTCATCCACTTCGTCCACTTCCTCCACTTCCTCCACTTCCTCCACTTCCTCCACTTCGTCGAGTTTGCCAACTTCGTCAATATCGTCAACTTCGTCAAATTCGTCAACTTCGTCCACTTCCTCCACTTCGTCCACTTTGCCAACTTCGTCAACATCGTCAACTTCGTCCACTTCGTCAACTTCGTCCACTTCCTCCACTTCCTCCACTTCGTCCACTTCCTCCACTCCCTCCACCTCGTCATCTTCCTCCACTTCGTCCTCTTCGTCCACTTCGTCCACTTCCTCCACTTCGTCAGCTTCGTCAACTTCCCCCACTTCCTTCACTTCGTCCCCTTCGTCCACTTCGACAACTTCGTCGACTTCGTCCACTTCCTCAACTTCGTCCACTTCCTCAACTTCCTCCACTTCATCCACATCCTCCACTTCGGCCACTTTGTCCACTTTGTCCACTTCCTCCACATCGTCAACTGACTCCACTTCGTCAACTTCGTCCACTTTGTTCACTTCGTCCACTTCCTCCACTTCATGCACTTCCTCCACTTCCTCCACATCGTCCACTTCGTCCACATCGCCAACTTCGTCAACATCGTCAACTTCGTCCACTTCGTCCACTTCCTCCACCTGGTCATCTTCGTCCACTTCGTCCTCTTCGTCCACTTCCTCCATTTCGTCAACTTCGTCAACTTCCCCCACTTCCTCCACTTCGTCCCCTTCGTCCACTTCGACAACTTCGTGGACTTTGTCGACTTCGTCCACTTCGTCAACTTCGACAACTTTTTCAACTTCCTCCATGATGAGAGGGTCGCACCTCCCAACAAAAGTTGTGCATTAAAGAATGCAGTATAGTGCTAGGACATGACTCCTAGGTCGTCTCTCAAGGACCAAATGCGATTCGAGACTTAGGTCAAACACGAAGTGGGGGGGGTTTTGAAAGTGTTTTTGTGATTCGAAAATGATGTAAGTTAAGACTGGAAATTAAATACAACCAAACACAATTGGAAACATCAAGGTAAATGAAAATATTAAATCGAACAATCTTGAACCGCACAACAGCCAGTTAATTATATTTGACTACTAAAAAAAAATTAAAATGGATGAGCTAATAAAATGAAATAAAACCAAACAAACTAGTGACTAAAAACACATGAAATAGCTAACCTATAAGACCAAATGTTCTATGTAAGCCTTGGACGCATTGAATGCATAAACTAATTAAATGCATAAACCATAATCAGCTAAAATGAGACTTCAAATTGAATGCAATCTATTTATCATGTTGATGTGCAACGCATCAAGCACCCTGTAGCAATGGGATCACCTCGCTTTTAAATTAAAAGACATAGAACACTGTTGCTCCAATGTGAAATGTTCATTCTCAAATGACCGTGTGTTTTATCCTCCAAGAAAGTGCTCCCAATCATCTTGGCACATCCCATCCTCCTTGACTACCACCTACTTTACTTCTCATTCCATATATTAAAAGCAATCTCTTTTCTTCCATTCTTCCAGTAGCCGTGGCCCAAAATACCGTGACAGCTACTGCTCATGGACGTGACAATCACTGTGCCTTCTTCTCGTGTGCATAAAGGTGTGGCAGCAATTGAATTAAAGACATGAAGATGTGACCGTGTGAGCCACCTTTCTTCCCCTTCAAATCAGCGTTCACACACCAATTCCTTTTTCTTACTGCACCCGTGACCGCACACCACTAATTCACCTACTCTACTCCTTCAATGCATAAATGAAAAGTCATTCTCTTTTCTTCCAGCATGGCCCACCGTGTTTCTTCTTCTATGCACACCAACGCTTTCTTTATTCCAGAGCGTTCTACCACTCCCATTCAACACGCTTCATTCCCTTCAGACTTCCGACCGTGCATCAACTTCTCCAATCAACACTTGCATCCATTCAGCCATTCCCGTGAGCTGCTGCCTTCAAATAAGCTTCCTTCCCACCTTGACACCGTGCAGCTATGATGAATGAAAGCAAAGGAAATACGCACGCTCCTTCCAGTAGCCGTGAATCACCGCTTCACTCCAGGAAAGAAAAGGAACCAGCTTGCTTCCTTAGCTCCACGTCCGTGCGCACCATGCTCCAACACGCTCCAGCACAACAGGCGTCCACCATGAATCAACACCTCCTTTAAAGTTTGCAGCCGTGACTGCACCTCCTACCTTGCTTGCATTCCTAGCCTTCAACCGAATGCTTCTTCCTTTTCCATTTAATAAAAATTGTTCAAGAAAAAAACAAATGAAGATGGTGGCTGCTGCCTCCTCTTCTAAATTAAAAATCTGTAACAGTCTCAAGCACAGTGCATAAAACTGGAAGATGAGAATGCAATGAGAAATTAGCCACCGGAAAAAAACATTCTCCTCATTGAAAACCGTATTCCATCATAACAAAAGCAGAGTGAAAAAATACAATCCCCCCGTAACTGGTTGGCGGCTAGGGCTTTTCAAGAGCCGTGGGTCACCTTTAATAAGGGTGGGGTCCACACAAAAGAAAAACCTAGGTCTAAATCACTAACTTCTAATTTTTGGGTCTACTCTAATTTACCAAAAATTGACCCAAAATATAAGAGTTGATACAGAAATTTAAACTACTGAATTACAATTTAATTAATTCAAAAATGTCTGTCTGGAGAGTCTTGAATTTATTTGGCATTCTTCCTGATGTCCCAAAATGTATTTCCGAAATTTTCCTGCATTTCAAAATGCACTTAATCAGCTCAGAAAATCCAAATTAGCACAATTACAAATTTCCGACCAAATTAAGCGGAATTCGAAAACGGGAAATAACAAACAATTAAACACAATTCCCTGGTTTATTTAAGTGCAATAAACTAAATCTAATTCAAGAAATAACGACTCATCAAAATAGACCACACTTAGTCTTTTGCACTCCTGGGCAAAACTAAAACGAAAACCAGGGAACTACTCAAACATCAGGGAGCTGACACAGACTCGAAAGACAGACAACAAAGACTCCAAAACAGAAACACAGTTGCACAATTCTCACAAAATTCTGGACGGTAAAAGGTATAGGCAGAATCCACACAGAGTCAACAAAGCAGATACTCAAAGAATCATCCAAACAATTCAGTACAAGGAAAGCAGTCAATCAGTTCAAGAGATGAATCAAAGCAACAGAGCCTCACAGATGCACACAATCAGTGTTTCTCTCAAGTGTTTAAGGTAAATCAATGTCACTCAATGCACTCAAGAAAGCAAACAACAACAGACTTGGCAAGCCTCTAATATCAACACTCAACACATATGCATGTTCAAATCAAAAGGTCTTTTCATGGTTGTAATGGGGCCAAGGACAAGGGAGGATATATCTGGATAAGAAGCTACAAACCATAAGGAACAGAGGAGCAATGGGGAACAAGTGTAAACACATTCAAACACACCCACAACCTCTAATTCCATCCTCTTCTTGACTCCATTATTCACAATTATTCACATTTTTTTTATATTTTTCTGCTCTTTTTTTTTCATCCTGTCTCTTTTCTTTTCTCTTTCAAAACAAAACTGTAAAAGACAAGATACACATATATTTACCAAAACAAAACAAGAAGAGGAACCAACTAGCCAACTCATCAGAAACCCCAAGAGACCACACTTGTTCCCAAAACACTTCCAAAGCTCCAAAATTCCCTAAGGTTAAGGTAATCATGGTTTTTCACTTAGGGCTAGTGTATGAGCATTCAAAACAAAGAAATGGGGAAAGTATAGGCTCAAAAGGGTTTCAAAGGATTAGAACAAGGTAAGCTTATTTGGCTAGAGAGGCTCAAGAACAAAATGCCTTTATCACTTCCAAACATGCATATCAATCAAGAATTATCAACAAGAGTCAAGCCAAGGCATATGTGCAAGCAATCAAGAGACATATCACACACAAGAAAGAACATAAAGTGGCTCAAATTCTCACACAGGGCATTTGTGTCACAATCAATTCAACTCTCAAACATCATGATCATCTTCCAAGCAAAGAAAAGCAAGGAATCCAAATCTCAGAGTATCAATGAAGTGAAGGAAAACTGACAACCTAACCACAATCCAGAATTTACGAAAAGTATGCAAAACTGTACACAAGACACAACAAACTACATAAAAACCGAAACATGAACAAAGAAACAACCTCCCCTAATAGACCACACTTAAACGACACAATGTCCTCAGTGTGTCACAATCAGTAGATCAAACAATCAGAACAATCATCAGATATCGACAAAGTGCAATAAAAGTGAGGAGGGAAGGAGAAAAGAAACTCCCTGAGTCAGATGGGAGGATAGGTGGGGTGGACCAAAGACGTCTCCTCCACCACTACATCCACTAAAGAAGGGTTGCTGAGGAAAGGCTTCAGTCTATGCCCGTTCACCTTGAAGCTTTTAGCTGTAGATGGACCTTGGATCTCTACTGCACCATAAGGATAAACATTAGTCACAACAAAAGGTCCAGTCCATTTTGATCTCAACTTACCACCCATGAGGCCGAGTCTAGAGTTATACAACAAAACCTGTTGGCCAACCTCGAAGTCCTTTCTAACAATAGAACTATCATGGAACTTCTTTGTCCTTTCCTTGTAGAACTTCGAGTTCTCATATGCCTCCAATCGGATCTCATCCAATTCATTCAGTTGCAACTTTCTTTCCTCTCCAGCTTGGTCCATGGAGAAGTTGCAAATCTTCACAGCCCAATATGCCCGATGCTCAATCTCGACCGGTAGGTGACATGCTTTTCCGAAGACAACCCGGTAGGGAGACATCCCTATCGGTGCTTTGTAAGCTGTCCTGTGAGCCCAAAGAGCATCGTCCAACCTATTGCTCCAATCTTTCCTGTTGGGCTGGACAATCTTCTCCAAAATCCTCTTAATCTCCCTGTTGGAGATCTCAGCCTGCCCATTTGTTTGGGGGTGGTAAGGTGTAGAAACTCTGTGCGTCACCCCATATTTCTTGAGCAAAGCTTGCATGGATCTGTTGCAAAAATGGGTTCCTTGATCACTAACAATTGCTCTAGGCACTCCAAACCTGCAAAAGAGGTGAGATCTAACAAAATCTACAACAACCCGAGCATCATTAGTCCTGGTGGCTCTAGCTTCCACCCATTTTGAAACATAATCCACAGCAAGGAGAATATAACAGAAACCAAAAGAAACAGGAAAAGGACCCATGAAATCTATACCCCATACATCAAACACCTCACAGAACAACATAGGTTGTTGAGGCATCTCTTGTCTCTGTGAAATTGATCCTCCTGCTCTCTGACAAGGTCACAAGTGCTGCAATCTTCTCCGCATCTTTGAAGATGGAAGGCCAATAAAAACCACAGTCAGCACCTGCGAGCTGTTCTCTGTATCCCCAGATGACCACCAGGTGAGGAGGCATGACAAAACTGCAGGACCGAGTCAATCTCATGGTCCGGAATGCATCTCCTAGTAACCTGGTCACTGCACAACTTCCACAGATATGGGTCATCCCAAACATAATACTTAGCATCACTCTTAATTTTAGCAATCTGAGCACGTGATGCTAAGGGAGGAAAAACAGAAGCAACCAAATAATTTACAATGTGTGCAAACCAAGGAGTGGGGTGAGAGTAAGAAATCATCAACAAACTCTCGTCAGGAAAGGTATCCTGTATGGGCAACACATCAGCTTCATCATCAGCTTTTTCAATCCGGCTTAGGTGGTCTGCAACCAAATTTCGTGCTCCACTCCGGTCTTCAATTTGCAAGTCAAACTCTTGGAGCAGTAGCATCCACCTGATCAATCTAGGCTTTGACTCCGCCTTTTTCAACAGAAACTTTAGAGCTGCATGGTCAGTATACACAATAACAGGTGATCCAAGCAAATATGACCTAAACTTATCAAGGGCAAAAACAATTGCCAACAACTCTTTTTCAGTGGTGGTATAATTTGCCTGGGCAACATCCAAAGTGCGTGAAGCATAGTAGATCACTCTCGGCAGCTTGTCAATTTTCTGTGTCAAGACAGCCCCTAATGCATAATTAGACGCATCACACATGAGCTCAAATGGGGCTGTCCAATCCGTGCCTGAATGATAGGGGCGGTGGTCAAAGCTTCCTTCAGGCAATCAAACGCCTGCTTGCATCTGTCATCAAAAGAAGTCAATATCTTTCTGCAGCAGTCTGGACAAGGGAAGCGCCTTCTTGCTGAAATCTTTGATGAAGCGCCTGTAGAAACCTGCATGTCCAAGAAAAGATCGCACCTCTCGCACGCAAGAGGGGTAAGGCAACTGCGAAATCACAGATATCTTAGCAGGGTCTACCTCTATTCCCTTTTCAGAAATGATATGCCCTAGAACCAAACCTTGTCCAACCATGAAGTGACATTTCTCAAAATTGAGAACAAGGTTTGTTTCTATGCATCTTTTCAAAACTTTTTCCAGACTGTCTAAACATGCATCAAAGGAGGATCCATACACAGTAAAATCATCCATAAACACCTCTATGCAATTCTCAAGAAAGTCGCTAAAAATGCTAAGCATGCACCGCTGGAAGGTACCAGGGGCGTTGCATAGACCAAAGGGCATCCTCCTATAGGCAAAAGTGCCAAAGGGAGGTGAATGTGGTTTTTTCTTGATCCTCAGGAGCAATATTTATTTGAAAGTAACCAGAAAAACCATCAAGAAAACAATAATGAGATTTACCTGCCAGGCGCTCCAGCATCTGATCAATGAATGGCAGGGGGAAATGATCTTTCCTGGTTGCTTGGTTGAGCCTCCTATAGTCAATGCAGACTCTCCAACTGTTCTGCACTCTAGCTGGGATAAGCTCATCCCTCTCATTCTTCACCACAGTGAGGCCAGTTTTCTTGGGCACAACATGGATGGGGCTAACCCACTGACTGTCTGAAATAGGGTAGATGATCCCAGCTTGCAAAAGCTTGGTCACCTCCTTCTTGATGACGTCCATGATCACGGGGTTTTGCCTTCTTTGTGGCTGTCTCACTGGCCTTGCCCCATCTTCCAAAAGAATTCTATGCATGCATGTGGATGGGCTAATACCAGGTATGTCAGCCAAACTCCAACCAATGGCCTTCTTGTGCTTCCTCAACACACCAAGCAACTTCTCCTCTTGAACAGAATCAAGGGAGGTGGAAATGATCACCGGTTTCTTCTCATCATCCTCCAAGTACACGTACTTGAGGTTATCTGGGAGCTGTTTCAACTCAAGAGTAGGTGCCTGCAAGTCAGATTCATTTGTACTTCCTACAAAGTGGTTAGTGCATTCTGACTCCAAAGAATTCACAGGTAAAGGCGGAACACCTATCTCATCAAGCTCCAAATCCATATCCATGACAATTACATTATCAACATCATCCATATCAAAAACATCATCAACATCATGGATATCAAAATTCTCTTCAAAATCAACATCATTCTCAAATTCAGATTCAATGCATGTATGTAGAGAAGATAGAAAAGAATGCTCTTTCTTATGCAAAGAATCAAAATCATCAACAACATATTTATCAATAATGTCATCCAATGCATCGATCCTAAACAGAGAATGGTCCTCAGCTGGAAATTTCATTGCATCAAGGATATTAAAATGAACAACAATATCAGCAAATTCCATAGACAAAGTTCCAGCATACACATCAATCTTAGTTCGGGCAGTTTTCAAGAATGGCCTGCCTAAGATAATGGGAGCGGATCCATGAGAGAATCCCTCCTCCATTTCCAAAACATAAAAGTCAGCAGGAAAAATCAATTCACCAACCCTAACCAAGACATCCTCTATGAAACCTGCTGGGTGGGTAACACTCCTATTGGCCAACTGAATGACCACACCCGTGGTTTGCAAAGGACCAAGAGACAAAGATGCATATATAGACAAAGGCATGACATTAACAGAAGCACCCAAATCAAGCATGGCATTTTCAAATTTATTGTTTCCAATCACACAAGGAATGCAAAATATACCTGGGTCCTTGCACTTTTCAGGGATGTGCGGGACCGACTTACCAATAAGCGCAGATACATTCCTTCCCATGCTAATCCTCTCATTTCCCTTCATCTTCCTCTTGTGTGTGCACAGCTCCTTCAAGAATTTGGCATACTTCGGTATCTGCTTGATGGCATCAAGTAGAGGTATGTTCACCTCTACCTTCCTGAAGGTCTCCAGAATTTCCTTATCCACATCTTCCATCTTTTTGCTAGGAAGTGCCCGTGAAGGGAATGGTAGAGGGATAGGTCGGTCAACCAATGGAGAAGGTGCGGCAGCGGTGGTGGTGGAAGAGGGAGAAGATCCACTTGAAGAAGAACCACCGGCTGGAGAAGAAGATTCACCCACCTCAAATGCCTTGCTCGGACCGTCATGGTCGTTCTTTCTAGGACAAGTAGCAGGCATGGGTGTAGGTGTAGAAGCGGGCTCTGAAGGCACAAAAATCTGCTTCCCTGATCTAAGGGTTATGGCACTCACATTCCTTGGGTTCTGCACAGTCTGGGATGGTAACTTATCCGAATTCTGAGACTGCGCCTGGTTTATCTGAGTAGCCATCTGACCCATCTGGTTAGTGAGACTCTGTATGGAAGCTCTAGTCTCCTGCTGAAACATGTTATCAAACTGCAGGTTTTGCATAGTCATCTGTCTCACTAACTCTTCCAATGAAGGTTCAGACGAAGTGGAAGGTTGGGCAGCTGGTTGGGCAGGTGCCTCTTGTTGTTGCTGTTGTTGTTGCCTCTGGTGTTGTTGCATAGGTGGAGGCACATATCTGTTAGGTGCTCCAGCATTCTGGAAAGGTGGTGCCTGCTGTTGATGCTGTGGCGCATTGTTCCATCTCAGATTGGGGTGATTCCTCCACCCTGGGTTGTACCTGTTGCTGGATAAGTCATGATTTTGCTGTTGTTGCTGCCTGTTGTTGTAGATGTTCGTAGCATAAGCCTGAGGCGCATCAGAGGCAGCAGAGTGCTGCAAAGAAGGACAAGCATCTGTATAGTGGTCACTGGAAGGACAAATAGCACATAGTCGTGCAACAGATGCAGATGGAGCTGCAGATCTCTGGTTGGTAGTCAACTGTGTCACCATCTTCGTAAGAGAGTCAATCTTTCCTTCCAACTTGCTTTCAACAGCTGATAAAGACTGGGCAACAACATCATGTACGCCCCTCACCACAATGGCATCATTCCTGGTGCTAAACTGCTGGGAGTTGGAGGCCATCTTCTCAATCAATTGCCTGGCCTCAGCAGGTGTGGTGTCTCCAAGAGCTCCACCACTGGCAGCATCAATCATACCACGGTCCATGTTGTTCAAACCCTCATAGAAATACTGGACAAGGAGATGCTCAGGTATCTGATGGTGGGGACAACTAGCACAAAGTGTCTTGAATCTCTCCCAATACTCATATAAGTTCTCTCCACCAAGCTGCCTAATCCCAGTTATGTCTTTTCTGATAGCTGTGGTCCGGGCTGCTGGAAAAAATTTATCTAAGAACAGCCTCTTCAGATCATCCCAGCTAGTGACGGATCTAGGCGCCAAACCATACAACCAATCCTTAGCAACATTTTCCAATGAATGAGGGAATGCCTTCAAGAAGATGTGCTCTTCAGGAACATCATGTGGTTTCATACTAGAACAGACAATGTGGAATTCCTTCAAATGCTTATGAGGACTCTCACCTGCAAGACCATGAAACTTGGGCAACAAATGGATCAGTCCAGTCTTGAGAACAAATGGAACGTCCTCATCAGGATATTGGATGCACAAGCTTTCGATATCGAAATCAGGTGCAGCCATCTCCCTAAAAGTCCTCTCACGAGGTGGAGGTTGTGCCATATTGTTCTCAGTGTGAAAAACAACAGAATCAGAATCAGAATCACGTGCAGATGCAACAGATGCAGTAGATGCAGTATGCACAAAGTACTCAGCAGTGGGATGCACAGTATCCAATGGAACAGACTCAAAAACAGACTCTAAAGATAAATTCTAGAATGCCTAGCTAACCTATGAAAAGTTCTATCAATCTCAGGATCAAAGGGTGGTATAGGCCCAGGATTTCCCCTAGTCATGCACTAAGTCACAACACCCTAAAATCATGAAACGATATCACAAAAATTTTGAACACACAAAACAACCTAAACAAACAAATCACACACACTCAAACATACAAGACAAAACACACACACAAACAACACATTACAACACAAAAACCTAAACTGAACCGTTGGTCCCCGGCAACGGCGCCATTTTGATGAGAGGGTCGCACCTCCCAACAAAAGTTTGCATAAAGAATGCAGTATAGTGCTAGGAAGTGACTCCTAGGTCGTCTCTCAAGGACCAAATGCGATTCGAGACTTAGGTCAAACACGAAGTGGGGGGGGGGGTTTGAAAGTGTTTTTGTGATTCGAAAATGATGTAAATTAAGACTGGAAATTAAATACAACCAAACACAATTGGAAACATCAAGGTAAATGAAAATATTAAATCGAACAATCTTGAACCGCACAACAGCCAGTTAATTATATTTGACTACTAAAAAAAAAATTAAAATGGATGAGCTAATAAAATGAAATAAAACCAAACAAACTAGTGACTAAAAACACATGAAATAGCTAACCTATAAGACCAAATGTTCTATGTAAGCCTTGGACGCATTGAATGCATAAACTAATTAAATGCATAAACCATAATCAGCTAAAATGAGACTTCAAATTGAATGCAATCTATTTATCATGTTGATGTGCAACGCATCAAGCACCCTGTAGCAATGGGATCACCTCGCTTTTAAATTAAAAGACATAGAACACTGTTGCTCCAATGTGAAATGTTCATTCTCAATGACCGTGTGTTTTATCCTCCAAGAAAGTGCTCCCAATCATCTTGGCACATCCCATCCTCCTTGACTACCACCTACTTTACTTCTCATTCCATATATTAAAAGCAATCTCTTTTCTTCCATTCTTCCAGTAGCCGTGGCCCAAAATACCGTGACAGCTACTGCTCATGGACGTGACAATCACTGTGCCTTCTTCTCGTGTGCATAAAGGTGTGGCAGCAATTGAATTAAAGACATGAAGATGTGACCGTGTGAGCCCCTTTCTTCCCCTTCAAATCAGCGTTCACACACCAATTCCTTTTTCTTACTGCACCCGTGACCGCACACCACTAATTCACCTACTCTACTCCTTCAATGCATAAATGAAAAGTCATTCTCTTTTCTTCCAGCATGGCCCACCGTGTTTCTTCTTCTATGCACACCAACGCTTTCTTTATTCCAGAGCGTTCTACCACTCCCATTCAACACGCTTCATTCCCTTCAGACTTCCGACCGTGCATCAACTTCTCCAATCAACACTTGCATCCATTCAGCCATTCCCGTGAGTTGCTGCCTTCAAATAAGCTTCCTTCCCACCTTGACACCGTGCAGCTATGATGAATGAAAGCAAAGGAAATACGCACGCTCCTTCCAGTAGCCGTGAATCACCGCTTCACTCCAGGAAAGAAAAGGAACCAGCTTGCTTCCTTAGCTCCACGTCCGTGCGCACCATGCTCCAACACGCTCCAGCACAACAGGCGTCCACCATGAATCAACACCTCCTTTAAAGTTTGCAGCCGTGACTGCACCTCCTACCTTGCTTGCATTCCTAGCCTTCAACCGAATGCTTCTTCCTTTTCCATTTAATAAAAATTGTTCAAGAAAAAGAAACAAATGAAGATGGTGGCTGCTGCCTCCTCTTCTAAATTAAAAATCTGTAACAGTCTCAAGCACAGTGCATAAAACTGGAAGATGAGAATGCAATGAGAAATTAGCCACCGGAAAAAAACATTCTCCTCATTGAAAACCGTATTCCATCATAACAAAAGCAGAGTGAAAAAATACAATCCCCCCGTAACTGGTTGGCGGCTAGGGCTTTTCAAGAGCCGTGGGTCACCTTTAATAAGGGTGGGGTCCACACAAAAGAAAAACCTAGGTCTAAATCACTAACTTCTAAATTTTGGGTCTACTCTAATTTACCAAAAATTGACCCAAAATATAAGAGTTGATACAGAAATTTTAAACTACTGAATTACAATATAATTAATTCAAAAATGTCTGTCTGGAGAGTCTTGAATTTATTTGGCATTCTTCCTGATGTCCCAAAATGTATTTCCGAAATTTTCCTGCATTTCAAAATTGCACTTAATCACCTCAGAAAATCCAAATTAGCACAATTACAAATTTCCGACCAAATTAAGCGGAATTCGAAAAACTGGGAAATAACAAACAATTAAACACAATTCCCTGGTTTATTTAAGTGCAATAAACTAAATCTAATTCAAGAAATAACGATTCATCACTCCACTTCCTCCACATCCTCCACTTCGTCCACTTCGTCCACTTTGTCCACTTTGTCCACTTCCTCCACCTCGTCCACCTCGTCAACTTCGTCAACTTCATGAACTTCGTCCACTTCGTCAACTTCGTCAACTTCGGCCACTACCTCAACTCCCTCCACTTCCTCCACTTTCTCCCCTTTGTCTACTTCGTTCTCTTCGTCCACTTCGTCAACTTCGTCCACTTCGACAACTTTGTCCACTTCGTCCACTTCGTCAACTTCGTCAACTTCATCAACTTCGTCAACTTTGTCAACTTCGTCCACTTTGTCCCCTTCGTCCATTTCGTGCACTTCGAGCACTTCGTCCACTTCCTCCGCTTCGTCCACCTCGTCAACTTCGTCAACTTCCTCCACTTCGTGAACTTCGTCCACTTCGTGAACTTCGTCCACTACCTCAACTTCCTCCACTTCGTCCACTTCCTCCACTTTCTCCACTTCCTGCACTTCCTCCACTTCCTCCACTTCGTCCATTTCGTCACCTTCTTCAACTTCTTCAACTTCGTCCACTTCGTCCACTTCGTGCATTTCATCAACTTCCTCCTCTTCCTCCACTTCGTCCACTTCGTCAACTTCCAACACTTTGTCAACTTCGTCCACTTCATTCACTTCCTCCACTTCGTGCGCTTCTTCCAATTCCTCCACTTCCTCCACTTCGTCCAGTTTGCCAACTTCGTCAATTTCGTCAACTTCGTCCACTTCGTCAACTTAGTCCACTTCCTCCACTTCGTCCACTTCGCCAACTTCGTCAACATCGTCAACTTCGTCCACTTCGTCAACTTCGCCCACTTCCTCCACTTCGTCCACTCCCTCCACCTCGTCATCTTCCTCCACTTCGTCCTCTTCGTCCACTTCCTCCACTTCGTCAACTTCTTCAACTTCCCCCACTTCCTCCACTTCGTCCCCTTCGTCCACTTCGACAATTTTGTCGACTTCGTCCACTTCGTCAACTTCGTCCACTTCCTCAACTTCCTCCATTTCCTCCACTTCCTCCACATCCTACACTTCGTCCACTTTGTCAACTTCCTCCACCTCGTCAACTTCGTGAACTTCGTCCACTTCGTCAACTTCGTGAACTTCGTCCACTTCGTCCACTTCGTCAACTTTTTCAACTTCGTCCCCTTCATCCATTTCGTGCACTTTGAGCACTTCGTCAACTTCCTCCACTTCGTCAACTGCGTCAACTTCGTCAACTTCGTCCACTTCCTCCACTTCTTCCACTTCCTCTAGTTCGTCAAGTTTGTTAAGTTCGTCAACTTCGTCCACTTAGTCCACTTCCCCCACTTCCTCCACTTCCTCCACTTCGTCAACATCGTCAACTTCGTCGACTTCCTCCACTTCGTCCATTTCCTCCACTTCGTCCACTTCCTCCCCTTCGTCCACTTCCTCCACTTCCTCAACTTCGTCAACTTCCTCCACTTCCTCCACTACCTCAACTTCGTCCACTTCCTCCACTTCCTCCACTTTCTCCACTTCGTCCACTTCCTCCACTTCCTCCAGTTCCTCCACTTCCTCCACTTCGTCAACTTCTTCAACTTCGTCAACTTCGTCCACTTCATCAACTTCTTCCACTTCCTCCACTTCGTCAACATCCTCCACATCGTCAACTGACTCCACTTCGTCAACTTCGTCCACATCGTCAGCGTCGTCTACTTCTTCCACCTCCTCCACCTCCTCCACTTCCTCCATTTCCTTCACTTCGTTCACTTCATCAACTTCTTCAACTTCATCCATTTCGTCCACTTCGTTAAATTCGTCAACTTCGTCCACTTCGTCCACCTCCTCCACTTCCTCCACTTCCTCTATTTCCTTCACTTCGTTCACTTCGTCCACTTCTTCCACTTCTTCAACTTCATCCATTTCGTCCACTTCGTCAAATTCGTCAACTTCATCCACTTCCTCCAGTTCGTCCACTTCCTCAACTTCCTCCACTTCCTGCACTTGCTCCACTTCGTCCGCTTTGTCCACTTCCTCTGCTTCCTCCACCTCGTCAACTTCGTCAACTTCCTCTACTTCCTCCACTTCCTCCACTTCCTCCACCTCCTCCACTTCCTGCACTCCCTCTCCATCGTCATCTTCCTCCACTTCGTCCACTTCCTACACTTCCTCCACTTCGTCAACTTCGTCAACTTCCCCCACTTCCTCCACTTCGTCCCCTTTGTCCACTTCGACAACTTCGTCGACTTCGTCCACTTCGTCAACTTCGTCCACTTCCTCAACTTCCTCCACTTCCTCCACATCCTCCACTTCGTCCACTTCGTCCACTTTGTCCATTTTGTCCACTTCCTCCACCTCGTCAACCTCGTCAACTTCGTCAACTTCGTCCACTTCGTCAACTTCATCCACTTCGTGAACTTCGTCCACTTCGTCAAGTTCGTCAGGTTCTCCAATTATTCCACTTCGTCCACTTCGTCCAGTTCTTCAACTTCGTCCACTTCGACAACTTTGTCCACTTCGTCCACTTCGTCAAGTTCGTCAACTTTGTCAACTTCGTCCACTTCGTCCCCTTCCTCCATTTCGTGCACTTCAAGCACTTCGTCAACTTCCTCCACTTCGTCAACTTCGTCCACGTCCTCAACTTCTTCCACTTCCTCCACTTCGTCAAGTTCGTCAAGTTCGTCAACTTCGTCCACTTAGTCCACTTCCCCCAGTTCCTCCACTTCGTCCATAGCGTCCACTTCGTCCACTTCGTCAACTTCGTCAACTTCGTCTACTTCGTCAACTTCGTCCACATCGTCAGCGTCGTCTACTTCTTCCACCTCCTCCACCTCCTCCACTTCCTCCATTTCCTTCACTTCGTTCACTTCATCAACTTCTTCAACTTCATCCATTTCGTCCACTTCGTTAAATTCGTCAACTTCATCCACTTCCTCCACTTCGTCCACTTCCTCAACTTCCTCCACTTCCTCACTTCCTCCACTTCCTCCACTTCCTCCACTTTGTCCACTTTCTCCGCTTCGTCCACCTCGGCAACTTCGTCCACT
>NC_142168.1:66446393-66528307 GCF_029865625.1 Vigna umbellata
ATTGACTTTAACACATTATCAACATTTCAAAAGTGTTTTTATTTTATTTCTTTTATAACATTTAAAAAATATGATTAGTTAATAATTTTATTTGTATATTTTTTAACATTTAAATTTGTACTTACAAAAAGAATCTGTAAAGAGTTTTTTGTTGCACAAACTACTTTGATTCGATTTTTGTTCATGAACTCTATTTTGATCTCTCGATACTAGTCTTTTATAGAATGAATGGATGTTATGTGAGTAAAAGTTTCTCCAACACTCAAATCAGTTATAAGAGTCATAAATAATAGTAAAAATGATAATTAATGAAAAAGTAAAGTGAAAACCTGATTAGAGTAACTTAATAGCCCAATGACTTGTTACGTAAAACATTGGTTAACCAAAATTTGACTAAGTTATACAGCGTATGATTTGTCAATATCTTCAGTAGGTAGTAAAGGTATATGGTAATGGTAGAAAGTATGCGACTCTTCATAGATGGTAGTGAGGCACCAGACTCTAGTAGATAACACACAACACTCAATAATCAATATTTGGTATTTGCAAGCAACATTGGACCTTTGAGAGGGAGGGCATAAGATTCAACACTCGACATCCGGTGCTCGACCTTGCAAGAGGTACTTAGGGTATAAAATAGGTGGTACTTGGTACAAGGTGCTAGGTAAGTGTAGGGATGGTAAAGGGTCGAGTGAGACACGAATAATGTTTACCCGTTACCCGATCTACAACAAAAAAAAATATACTTATTATTTGATAGATATTCATTTAAAAATTACTTGTGGGTATTTTAAAACTCATAAGTATCTATGAATATCCAAGAATATTTAAAAAGATATATTTTATAAATTTTTAAAATAAAATTACAAAAAAATATTATTAAGTTAAATTTAATTAAAATTAAATTTAATCTAATAAAATAAAAATTAATTTTAATTTTAATTAAATTTAACTTAATAAAATAAAAATTAAATTTTAATTTTCTAGAAGTAATGGATACTCATAATTATGGGTAGTATATACCACAATTGACCTGTTTATAAGTAAGTACTAAAATAAGCGGAATAATAAATCCTTACGTATACCAACTATTTATTAACTATTTATCATAAATTTTTTTCGTGAATATGAATATTTTTGTCGTCTTATATAAATATAAATAGAACTAAACTAGATATGCGAAACTTATCCTATACTGTATATGCGAAACTTAACTTATCTAATATCTGAGTAATTATATATTGATCTTTGTTAAACTTGATTCTCGACAATAAGTATGCAAATGTGTCGTGAATCTAATTGTCCATTGTTTTAGAGGTAACTATTAAAAAGGCGGAATGGTTCTTGTTCGTACCTGCCTGGAGTCTTTTTATGTCTCAAATGTATGCAAAGAGTTTCAGTGGAGTAACATTAGTCGAACTTTTTAGTTGAATTGTAGAATCATAAGGTTGTTAGGTAGTCTGCCTGTATTATGTTCAATTTTAACTTTGGAAGTAGGTTTGACTGAAGTGATCTAGGATCGAAATGAATGTGAGTAGGAAGGGATAAATGTGGTCCAGAAATCGAAAGGGTAAGATAAGTGAGAAAATGAAAGAGTTGCCTTGTAAGAAAAGGAACGACGTTGAATGCGAAGCGTTGTCTTGAGAATAGAGGCGCGGAAGCCAAAGCGTTGTAGTGGGAGGGATAAATATCTTCCTTTCTTCTCGTATGTTCTTCATCTTCCTCTCTCATGGCTTCTTCTTGCCTCAGTCCTAGTCAGTTGCGAGCTACTCCTTCTCGCCATGAAGTATATATAGAGAGTGCTTCCCTTGCTCTGACCGCTCTCGGTTTTCGGGCCGATCTCTTTGCTAGTAATAATTATCTTCGCAATGGCCATACACCCCGTCTTTTCTCCTCACTGTTGCATCAGCTGGGCGACCTTAATAACCGAGATCGTTTGGAGAAGGTCTGCACTATCGGTATCCGCGAGAAGTGGTTTGACTCCTTTGCTTTATGCACACCCGGTCAGTTCTACGACTTCCTTAGCTTCCTCAAGAAGCAAAAAGGTCAAGAGGCTTTGCACAAGCTGCACACGCGTGAGAAGCTGGGGAAGCGCGGTGGTGGTGCCTTAACGGCTTCTGATATGGGGTTCGTTGCTATGTTTCATGCACAGCAGAATGATATGTTTTCTACAATTAGTTCTGGACGTGCTGAAATTGAAGCCAGATTGGCTAAAGCTGAGTTAGTTGTCCAACGGATTCGTGATGAGTTGAAGGATTTCATCGTCGACACCAAGGTAATGTTTGTTCCTGCAGGTACACTTGTCCACTCACCTGACGCTCAGTTTAACCGGGCTTGTTGGCAGGCTTATCTTGCTGAATGTGGTAGGAATGGGGTTACTGCACGTCCACTCAGTGAGGCTATGCTGATTGATGTTGTTCGTGATTTTGGTCCTGAGCTCCGGCAAAGGGCTATTCTGGCTCACCTTGAGCTCCCTGGGAACCGATCCGCACTGGAAGACTACTGCAACACCCAGATTGACTTTCTTGAGGCCCGCCAGGATCATCGAGCCGCCAAGCGTTTTCGTAGCCTCATGGATGCCGTGGGTGCTGAAGTTGTTATACCGGTTTCCGACTCAAAAGAGGGAGGTGATGCTGAGGCCGGGGGCGAGGATCAATTCTTCAGTCAGGTTGATCCAGATACTGCCTTTGGAAAGCATAACACAGAGGAGGGTGGTCACTTACAAGCCACGACCAACCCTATCCCGGACATCAAAGTTGAGTTTTCTCAGCCCAGCGTTGCTGTTGTCCAATCTGCGCCTCGCCGTAGTACGAGGGCAGCAAGGGGTCGATCGGCGGGCAATCCCCGTCGCTAGTGAAATAGCAAACCGGAAAGTCCACGCGACGATGTATCATGGAGGCAGCTGCTTTGCTGACGCAATGCGGCAACTTTGTGATGCCCGTGCCGACTTGCCTGATCACTATCTTAAAGACCATTATACATTCCCTATCGCTCATAAGGTTCTGCACCTCCCTTCCGGGTTGCCAGTTCTGGACGGTACCTCTTCCACCCTGAAGAATTTCAACAACATGCGACTTCTGGACCTCTGCTCTTTGCCTTTGGTTGCAAACGTAAAGCTGGCATGTCGGCTATGTTATCTGAATTTGTAATGTGTACAATGATTATGATTCTGGTTTGGATTAATTTCTAAGGACTCTTTGCCTTATTTTGCTGATTGTGTTGGTTTTGGATCAAAACTTGTGACCTTTGCATTTTTATGTTGGATTTGTTTTCTGGTTGATTGGGTTTTGTGACTGATGAGAAAGGTGTGTTTGGGATTGATGGAATGGTTCCGCCAAGTGGATCGTTGTGGATTGGGTTCCTCATACACCGTTGAATATCTTGTGTAGGTATGATGTGCTCGTTGACCTGGGGAGACCGTCTTCTGAGGCCGTTCCGAAGTGCGGTGGTGATGATGTGCTAAGGCTAATACAACAACACAGGTTGAACAGTTACTACGGGGCGGAAATTCATGATGAAGATTTTAAATTTTAGATATTCATTTGGATGAAGGGATTAATTTGATGGAGTGAAAAAGGATGGAAACTAGGGAAAAGAATGAAAAATAAGATTGTTTGAATCGAGTAAAAAAAATTGTAATAAATGTGATTGAATAAATTTAGTTATATATTGTTATATTTAAAAATAATTATAAAATAAAAGTTTAAAATAATTAAAAGTAAAATATGATTTTTTATAAAATAAAAATAAAAATTAAACCAAAAATTATTATAAATTTGTAATATATAAAAAGTTAAATTTTAAAATAATAGTATATAAAATAAATTATTTTATTTGATATTAATATTTAAGGTTTTAATTGTTATTTACAATATAAATTAATAATAAAAATCAAAGCTTTTAAACTCAAATAATCTATTGTCTTCCGTATAATCGATTATTATATATTTTCTTACAATTCTTCATGATTGAAAAAATAAATGAAGGGACTGATTATATCTCCATCTTTATATTGATTTTTTTTATTTGTTTTTCCATAGAGTAAATAACTGCCTTTCTAAAACATAAAACAAAAGATATAAAATACAATTGTGAAAAATAATTTAATTCATTTTTCTATTACATAAATGTAATTTATAAGTTGTAACATTAAACATGGTATTTAATAGTTGATTATACAGTTTTTTGTAACATTAAAATATATTAAATTACCAAGTCGATTAAAGATATAAAACCACTTAATAACATAAAGAACCGTATGAGTAATATTATGATGATACATCAAAATAATTAAGTACCATAACAAAGTACTCATGGTCCACGTATAACAATTATCTCATAATTTTCCTACAACAGAATACCAAATGTTTTCTTCAATCACATTTCTAGCTTTTCCTTGGGACCCTTTTTAATCAAATATCTAATAAAGTACTTAAAATTTCTATATTTTTCAAACAATTATCTGTTCTTTAATTCTTTTGTTAATTGGGTGAGGTAGTTATGTTATCTTATCATTTTATTTATTTATTTTCACATATTAAAATATTATGATATTTTATTTTTAACATTTAACAATATTACACTTGTCATAAATAATATTATATTTATCTCCTTATTTTTTCCTTTATTTCCTTGTGGGATTATATGTATATCCTTAATTATATACGTGAAGTCATTATTGATATATTATAGCAACATACCTCTACAAATAATTTCCTTACAAGCATGTGATATATAATAGTTTCTTCCTGAACTTTAATATTAAAAAAAAAAATCTTATTTTTCCCTTTTTAGATTTATCAATCTAGAAGTTTTTTTTAAAGATAAAAATAGATTTTAAATTATATAATTCAAAATTATATAATCTGAAATAATTTTTTATTTTACATTCTGGATTTTACAGAATATAAATTTTATTTTATTTTTCAAAATATAAAATTTGTATTTTAAATTATATAATTCAAAATGTAAAATAAACAAAATATATTATGAATTGTACCATCCAAAATATAAAAATTTAAAATTTAAATTGTATAATTTAAAATATAATTTTTATTTTTTATTTCAGATTATATAATTTAAAAATATTTCTGGATTACGTAGTTTAGAATTTAAAATAAAAAGAGAGTAAAAATTGAAAATTTAAAATGTATGAAGGTGCAAACACCTCAAATCTAAGTCGTCAATTTGGTCCTTCTTAAATGGTTTGATCCTTCTTACATGGTTTGGTTCTGACTTACTATGAGTTGGAACAAAAAATAACCATCCAGAAAGTCCTCTGTAGAAAAAGTCCATTGACCAAAATATTTACAAAAGTTGTTTAAGTCAAGGCAACCCATAGACTTTTTTTTAGAAAAAGATATTCATTTTGAATATAAGAAAGTAGTGGGACACATATTCATTTTAAATATAAGAAAGTAGTGGATCACATTCATTTTAAAATGTTTTTCATATTTTCTACCATATTACCAACTTTTATTTTATTTTTTGTTAGTAATAACTTATAACTATAATTGATTCATGTGTAATTATATTTTTTGCCAATAAAATTAATTTTTTACTTCATAAATATTTCTATATTAATTAGTTATAAAATTAATTTTCTACTTCATGACTATTTATATATTAATTAGTTTATGGATGATGCTTTTATATAATTATTCCTTAATTTCCAAATTCTATTTTGATAATTTTTTTTAAAGCAAGTGTTTTAGTTGAAATTACAGACAAAATAAATAAATAAAAGAATAAAATAAAATATTGGAACCAGTAATAACATTTTTATACAAAATTTCATAATCAAAGGTGTAAGGACCTAAAAATTTGGACCCAGGGTTATTGGGCCTTAATTGTGGCAGCCAGACCTTTAGCAATTTGGGCTCATCACCTTGGTAAGGGGGCTCTCCTAAAAAGAAAAAGCTGAAGTTCATTTGTCAATTCTCCTTTCTATCTCTAAAACCCCTTTTCCCAAATTCTTTCTGCCTTCTCTCTAGCCTCCTCACTGATTTAGCCATTGCATGTTCTGTTAGGTGGTACCCTAGCGACCGTCTCGTAGAGAGCTTCAAAACCATCCGATTGGTTTTACGTTCTTCAGCCGGTAAGTGGCTTCCTCTTTTCTCTGCTATTTTCGAAATCTAGGGCTTATGGTTCTACTGCTTTTGTGCAATTAGAACTGTCCTCTTTCCAATTCCTGTCAAGTTTGAGCTCTAAGGGTTGTTCTCATCACCAATGTGATGATTGTAGGGCACTGCTTAAGTTCTTCCCGGGGTAGGATACTGTTGAAAGTTGTGTTGTGTGCTAGACTGCTCAACTTTAAGGTAAGGAGAGCTGGTTATGTTTATTTGATTTAATATTATATGCTCTGTATGTATGATAATTTGATTGGCATGTTGTTTGCAATTTTCTGTTACGATTAAGAAATATTGGGTGTTATGTGTTGAAATTATAAAATTGTGATTGATGGCTTTTGGAATATTTGATGAATCTAATTGTTTCTGAATGAGTTATTGACTGTGATTGATGATGTTTTGGAAAGGCTTTGGGTGAGACTTTAATTAACATTGTTTGGGTAGTACTTTGGATGCATGAGTATTATTTCAGAGTACTGTGAGAGGGGGTAAAATATAAAAATTGGGCGTTTGAGGTTTAAAGCACAACAAACTAGTTTAGGTAACTTAAATAAATTAATTAAAACTGGTTGAGAGTCTTTTAGGATAGAGGGGACTTAAAAACCTGAGTTGACACATTCCTGATCATAGAGCAGTCCTGGCTTAGGTAGTGAGGGGAGGTTGGGAGCAAACATTCTGTGGTAATGAATAATTTAACAGGCCCTTTCATAATTAAGGGAGCATTGTAAGTTATTCGGAGGTAATACGTATCATAATATATTATATTATTAATATATATATATATATATATATATATATATATATATATATATATTATATACGTAACATAGTATATATATTAAATATATGTAACATATTATATACGTAACATATTATATATTATATATTATATATTATATATTATATTATATATGTAAATTGGTGCATGCAGTGGCTATATATATACGTATTATATATACTGCTATATATATACGTATTATATATACGTAATATTAAATTAATTTTTGGTGTTTTATAAATGCTTGAAGGGTATTCCATCACTTAATATTATTATAACATATATTGTATAGGAGTTTAGGCATTGAAATAAATTATAAAGATTCTGGTATTGAGAAATTTAGATTAAATTTATGGAGCTATTACTTTTATAACTTGTGATGATTGAGTTAATGTATATTGTTGAGATTATGTATATGTTTGTATGCAATGTAAAAGTGAAAGGTTATATGTATATGGTTTCATATGGGTCACGGTTGGTTATAAGTATGGTTGATGGACGTAATTCCATGATCCTCAAGGGAGGTTACATGGTGGTGCCCTGTGGTTGTATGTATATGGTTATAACAGACTAACCTCGGGTGACAGCTGATGGTTTTCCAGTTACTACATCACCCGGGTGCACAAACCCCTGGAACTTGACATTTCATACTAGTCCGGATGGTCAAATCACGTGGTCGATCATTGGTATCAGGATAATGCATTCGGTCCTAGTTTGTATTGTGTTATGATCCTTGCATGCTTGAAATACTTGATTGTTACATGCTTATATAAATGTTAAATTGATATGGGTTGTATGATTTTTATATAACTAGCTCACCCTTGCTTGTTTGTGTTTGTGCCTTCTTTGTCTGTGTTTCTTTTGCGATGATCATCCACTTGGATGTGAGCAGAGAGAGATGAGGCATCTGTGGAGTAGGAGTTGGAGGGTGCAAATGCTATTGAGTAGCCTAGGAGCTTATAGATTTACCTACTTCTATTCTTTTGAAATACTCTACTCTTTTGTAATTCAAGTTTTAATTTCCTAGCTCTTTTGGAAGGATAAATGTAATCCTATTGCCCTAATCACTTGTCCTAACTGCTTTATCGTATTATACTTGATGACGTCTTATATTATATAATTCCTATATAATTGGGATGTTACAAAAGGCTTTTAAACATGATAATATTTCGGGCTTTATCAATAACATTTTAATTTTGAATTAATTTATATTTTCTTCAAAATACGATTTATTTCTACTTAGCTAGTTTATTAGAAATTTTTAGTTAATTTATTTTTTTATTAGATTTATTGGAGGTGCAGAAAGAGAAACGTGAGATGCACCTTGGGCAAATGAAAAATGGACCAGCATTTGTAAAAAGAAAGAGTTTATTTTATCACCAAAAATCACTATTGTTGTGTTCACATGAACATAATTTACGGTTCATGTTCATGTGGATTTGCGAGCGATGAAAAGGAACGAAAATGGTGTTCACTTTCACTGATTTCTGACGATGCAATTGAAGAGATTTGCGAGATACTACCTTTTTGCATCACTCGCAAAAGTGTGAATATTTGCAATGAATTGAAGGGAAATGACTTTTTTTCCCTTAATACATACCATAATATCAACTGAGAAAAAGAAATAATAATGCACATATCATACTAGATTCCAGTCCTGGGTACTCGATTCCAGGCATGCTTAAGAAATAGTAATGCACAATTATACTGAGATATTATTGCAGTAAACAATGTGAGGCATCATGAGTGTGGCTGCTGGATAAGCGTTCACAAGTGCAATTTTTACACTTTGACAGGCCAACTTTGTACCTTTGGCAGCATAATAATGTAGAGATTTGATTCTCTGCTTCTCTGCTTTGACACAACTACACACAAAAGCATTCATGGCCAACACAGGAAAGATGCACTCACTGCATAGGAAAGATTCCTGGCAATACAGTCTTTGGTTTGAATTTCAAACAGCCTTGAAGAAGACCGTAGACCATTTAATAAGAGACTTGGTTGGTGTATGTTTGGTTTGTGTGTTAAGTGCGAGTTGGTCTATTATTTCAGCTGTGTTGTGAAGTATATGTCGCCTGATTTCTCCTTCATCATTCGTGAGCTCCTTTGTGCTTGAGAAGTGTGGGTGTGCTGAGTGCATTGAAGACCAGAGCTTCATCACATTGATCAGGTTAGTTGTCCATTGCAGTGTCCCTTGTTAAGGTTTGTTAAATATTTGCAGGTTGGAGCGTGGAAATGTAGCCATTTGATGATGACGACAAATGGAGAATGATGTGTGGTGATCCTCGAACGTTGTTGCTGCCATTGTTGATAATGAAGATACGTTGAAGATGGGGAACGAAAGCCACAAACCAGGAAGAAGCGTTGAAGATGGAGAAGCAAAGCGTGAAAGGTTGTGTTTTCGGTTGAAAAAGTTGAGATGTGGAAGGTGTATTCGGTTATGGGGTGTGCGTATTCGGATACGCTGCAGAGTGAGAGGAAAGCTGGATGGTTTATTCGATTACGCTTGGTTGTATTTGGTTACAGGCGTTTGATCAGCATGGTGTATTCGGTTACAGGCGTTGCTTGATTCGGTTCCAGCACGCTTCATCTTTCTTCCATGCTTCCTCCATTCGTTCTTTTTCATGTTAACATGGTTGGTGGTATGCTTCGTGGGCGTGAACAACGTTGAGGACATGAGAGGTCCATGCACCAGTACATGCACGAGCCCGAGATGAGGAGGTCGATGGAGCATACAAGAGAGTGTGTCCAAGCAACCTGAGGATGCACCAGAGTTGTTGACGTAGCAGGAGTAGATGCAGCTAACCCTGTGTTTTGTTTGTGTTGCAGGTGAGGGAGTTGTGAATAAAGTGGTACGTGAAGTTGCTGTGAACGTTGTGCAGGTGAAGCTTGGTGGAGTTTGGTGAAGGTGTAGGTGAAGGACTTTGGTGAAGCATCATCGACCTAAGTGAAGTTGTTGTTCTGAACCTTGTGCAGGTCGTAGTGGACCTTTCTGGTGCACTTGTCAAGGTAGCCAAGGTTGTGGAAGTATGAAGGTGTTTACATACCTGAGTTTCGTAGTGGTGGCAACCATGTTAACAACTTTGTATAGTCCTACAGGTGTTAGCAAAGAGCAGGGTGGGTGTTGACTTCTGAAAGGTGGTTGTGTTAAAAAGGACTATCTTTCTTTGCAGTGACATTTTTTGTGGTTCTTTTGCCGTTTTTCATTCAAGGGCAGCCAAGTTATTTGAGTCATGATCTACTAAAATCTCACTAGATTTACGATTTTTTAAGCTTTGTCTTCATTTGGTTCAAGTTGATTGAAGGTATTATTGAAGGTATATCAGGTTTAACAAACTTATTCTTGTAGTATTGTATAATATATTGATATAATCCTAATTTGTCTTCACCATTTAGATGATTAAGTTGCTTACTATTCCGTCAGTGTATTACATGACTTTTTTCCTATACTTGACTTATGTGATTGATTTCTTACATTACCTATTTTTGAATTGTACTTGTTTTCACATCAGTTTTCATACTTATATATATTGTCAACTTAATGAACTGTAAATCAGATGGATTCACGAATAATTGATGAATTGGAAGAAGTAATTACTCAAAGAACAAGACTATATGCGACTCTTGAACGCCAAATACAGGCCATGGAGCGTCGAAATTCACTGTTAACGACTAGGAATCAATCATCTGATCCAACTTCGGAAGAAATTCATAACTTATTACGGGCTATGAACATTCAAGATGACAATTTATTCAGACAGTGCTTCGACTTTCTATCTTCACATCCATCCCATACAAGACGTTTAATAGGGATGCCGACACAATATCGTTTCAATAGATTGCTTACATACCTCACTCAAGCAACTTCCTCATGATCTATTACAAATATATTTGTATGTTATTATGTTTGCAATTTTTATATTATGTCATGTAATATTATAACTTCATTTAATTATCGACTGTATTCAAAATTAATAAATTTCACTTTCATAACAAATAAATTCATACTACTTGGAACTAAATTGTATTACAAACAAATACTACATTTTAAAATAAATTCATTTTACTTAATTATAATTTAATTACTTTTTAAAAATTATTTTTAATTTTTTACTCTTAATAAACATTTTCACAATTAAATATAACATTAACAAATATCATTTTATATTACTTTAATACCTAGGGATATTTTGATAATCTTTAATTTCTACCAATTAAACAAATTTTTTAAAATTGTCACATCAATCAAATCCTACTCTAATTCTCACAAACTTCACCTCTAAATCCACTCTCAATTACCTCCAAATCCACTCAAATAAACACACACAAAATTACCCACAAATCCTCTCAATCACTCTCCCGAAATCATGTCTCCCAATCACCCCCAGGTGAACATACCCTATATGCACTACCTACTGGGAAAGAAAAGTATATAAAATAATGGATGACCGGTGCTGAAAGCTTGACTTGTTCATAGCTCTTAAATGCTTTATTTATATAATATATATATATATATATATATATATATATATATATATATATATATATATATATTAGTGTGGAACGAAATATGCTTTAATTAATGTTTTATTGGGACGTTATATACTGTAATTTTAATAATTTTTATAACTAAATTTATAATTTATTAACATTTATTACCATCATAAAATTGAATTGAGAGAAAAATACCTAATACATGATATTAATGATTTTTATATTAAGTGTAACATTTATCAAATTTTTTTACCTTGATGAAAAACTAAATTTACATGTTTTGAAAAAAAAACAAAAACTAATAATTAGAATTTAAAAATAAAGATGCAGAAAACAAGTGACAATGTATATAAAGAATGGTAGATTAGAGACATTATAAAGAAATTAACGAAAGATAAAAGTTTTATAGTGAAACTGGGACTAAATCCAACTTAATCTTGATCTTAATTCACGTAAGAAGGGACTCTAAGGATTGGAACTTTTTTTTGGCCTTCACTTGAAGAGCTCTCTAAGAGAAGGTTTTTTAAGAATAAGTTAGGACTGACCCATAAGTAGTCATGGGTTAAGTTGATACCTCTATTCAAATCTATGGTCTTTATCATGGGTACATTTTTTTTAAATGACTCAAATAAGTTCATTTCTTTGTTCATATGATTGGTTCTGGTCACTATGTTTTCTTTTAGATCTCCATTTGGCCTTTGCATTTATCTTATGTCTAATGTTGATGCCATGGTCATGACTAGTAATTATAATCACAATCCATTTCAGATGAAAGACTTAAAAGTAACTCATTTCTTGGCCGTTGATATTTTTCAATCCTTCTTTGGTAGTCATTTCATTGAGAAAGTATGATTTAAATACACTTGATATTAACAGCTTGATTGCTACCTAGTGACACTTCTATGATCATAATCTCGAACTCTTTGGTGGTAAATAGAAAAAGTGTGAAAACTCAACTTGTGTGAAGACTGAACTATCTTAATTACTAGGCCAAACATCACATTTATAATCAGTGTGATAAATTAATTCCTCAATGCTCCTTGTGATAGTGATTTGGATGTTGCCATCTGCATTCTTCAATACATCATGAATGCATAAAGTTTTTCAACACATTCATTAGCTGAAACACATTCAGAAGAAAGTGATTCTCTCATAGTATTTTAAGTCCTAATAATTTCAATCAATAAGAAACTGTGTCTGAAATAATGCATTAAAGAACATGTTTTTCTTACCATATCTTGAACTTATGATAGAACTTTAAAAATAATGGCTAATCTTCACTCTATTTTTGTTGCACTTATCAGTTTCTAGGAACTTCCGGCAATATCATATTCCTAATGTTCTTCTTAGCATAAATTCTTTTCGAAACAATGCTAATTTCACATACTATATTATTATTAGTTTAAAACTAAGACATTATAAACCACTTGACTGCAATTCGATAACTTCCATGAATGACAAATAAATCTTTCAATAACAAGCTAAATCATTATTGAAATGGATTAGCCTTAGCCACCTTGGAATGACATTAACACCTTATCCACTTTCCATCAGAACTTCTAGTAAAAGTGCGCGGCTGCTTCGTAAGAAAAGTTTCTGTCCAGTGTGGGTGCTCAATCAAATAAGTCCACTGCCTGAGTATGAGATTGTTATTATTATTATTATCTCGTGATGTTTATGCAAATATGAAAGTCTAGGAAATAATAAGCTGCACATAGATTCAAATATGATCTAATAATTTGAATATATTTGCATAGAAAAGTGCAGATAGTTACAATCTTAATTAGAACCAAAAGTTTCAATTTCAGCATCTTCAAAGACAAATGAAGATTAACCAAGGCAATGAATGAAAAAACTTTTGAAGTTTTACAGTTGAAATTAATTGCAGCAACAAGATTCTTTTTTATTTCTTTTGTCAGAAAAAATTAGAGTGTAAATTAGACTGCTCATTTAAGTATAAAATAAAGAAAATCTTTCAAGAACATCTTAAAAAACTATGATTCCAAATATCATCTGAAGACAACAACGACATATTTTCATCCTGACTAGGTATGGTTGCATATACTGATTGGATGATGGCATTGAATTTGTTGGACTTCTTTAATCCAGAAGTCAGTAACACGTATGATTCCCACAAAACAGACCCAAGCTACTGAATAAACTCGTCTTATTCAATGAATTCAAGTATACAACGTGTCGCAAACACCCAAGGAAGCCAAATCTCCCTCCACTGGACTAAGTTCTAGTAAACTCAACAAACAAAATACAATTCTGATAATCCCGCCCTTTTCACTCAACTCTTTATTTATACTCTCCTATTCTTCTAACTAACTCCTAACTGAATTCTCTACTTCCCACCTTTATTCTTTCTTACATATACTTTTAATCCTCTATCAGAATTTTGAAATAAGATGATAGGTTGAAATACATAAAGTTAGAATCAACCATATGTTTTACCTTCGTAAATTATCCACAAAATCTGGCGCCTCAGCAGTAGGTGAAGTTGAACATGTTGAAAGAATTTCCAAATCAGAACAGTTCAGAAGTGAAAGAGCAATATGATATTGACGAAGAGTCCTAGATAAGCAACCAGCAAGCATCAGTGTATCAGAATGGAAGAGAAAGGATTTTGGGAATCAATATCAAATCAAACCAGAGAAAATATTTAATTCATTCTTCCCAATAAAACAATTTTAAACATCATGAATGACCTAGGAAAAATTATTTTTCTATAAACGATAATAAATGCTCACTTTACAGGAGTTTTCTTCATATATTATTTTATTTCTGCATTGGCTTCACAAGTATTTTCCACATACAAAACTTGAAAATGAATTCATGAAACTTCATTAGTTACCAGCGACAAGGAGCAATTTTGAAACAGTCAGAGCCACAATCATATGTTTCTAGTAACTTTTCTTTCCAATTCGCATCTTCATAAGAAACAGATACTCGTATTCTTCTGACAAGCTCATCTGGACATCTAGAAGTTCTATCAAAAATAGCTGGGATGACAATACCTGATGCAGTCTCCACCTGAAATGATGCATAGAATGGAAGAAGTTAAAGATCCCATTCAAAAGTTTGAACATATATGTAATTATTCACTAAAAAGTGTACAACAGCTTTTACAATATCTTTAGAATATATTAAAAAAATCAATTAGTTAAGAAAGTGATTTAAGTAGTGGTTTCTTATTTAATAAGGGTTATGTAGTAAGAGGTTTATCAAATACTGCAAATGAACCAGACGTAATGACAAAAGTTTAAAGCAGAAGCTGACCACAAATCCATTGAAAAAGGGGTATGTGTTTCCATCAGAATCTCTTCTGGTATTATGTCCAAGAACACAGAACGTTTGGAGGTGAAACTTCTCATCTCTTGACCATAGAGTATGAACAATCTTTGAACACAAAGGAAAGGAATAACCATCCAAATATGCAGGGCTTTCTGATATTGCACTACCATTTCCTTGCTGCACAAAAGTTCAACCGATCCAACTACAATTATACTGTCTGAGTGGAAACTATAAATTGAAAATTCACAAACAAAGCAGAAGACCCTGGTCAGACTTGCAGTGACACGTCTTCAAACCCCCCTATGAGATGCACCTGCAGTTGGGACAAAGCAACTTTTATTTCAGAAGATAATCTAAGTCAAAAAGAAGTCATTGCACATATTGATCACATAAAGCCGCTATAGAAAGTAGAGATCAAGAGAAGGAAAAGCACTTCGAACTCGGTCTCCAGACTGTTTGCAACAAGTGATGATAACATTTGGGAAAGGCCAATTTCTACAATTTTTGGCGAATCCATATGAGCAACTGATGTCCTGCATTAAAAGAAATAAAAAATAAAAAAAAAAGAATTGTCAAACTTAATATACTGTAGTCTAGCCACATATTCCTAGTCCTTACATTCCAGTTTTTTTGTTCCGAATAACAAGGCCAACGCACGTTGTTGCTTCATCAGTGCCAACAAACTAGAGATATGGAAGGAAAATGAAGCATATGAATAACATTTTTAAAACAGAATAGTAAAATTGTGTAAAATGAATTGACATATAAATTGCCAATCATACAGGCAGATTTGCCGATTCCTCAGATTACTCAGTGTAATCAAAGAAGATCACAAACAAAATTGAAGGCAAATTAGCAGAATTCACGTAGTAATTGAAATATACATGCATACACACATATAAATACATACATACACACACACATATAAATACATACATACATACATACACACATATAAATACATACATACATACATACACACATATAAATACATACATACATACATACACACATATAAATACATACATACATACATACATATATATACATACATACATACATACATTTATATATATATATGCTTACAAAAATTAAGTTGTAAGCAAATAAAAATAAAAAACATAAAGAATAACACTATTAATTCAAAGTTCAATTAGATGGAGACTCATCAGAAATGACAAGAGAATGCTGGATGAGTGTCAGCCGCAAAACACAGTAGCCACAACAGCAGATCCAAGAAATTCCACAATGCAATAGTGCTAAGGCACCACTATAGCAGCTATTTAACAACATTGACATTACGAAAGCAGTATCTGCCTGAGGTTATTGATGTAATATAAAGACTAAAACATGAATTAAATCATCATATTTTAAAGATCAAAGAAATACACAAAGCAGAAAATGGACAAAATGGGATGTAATACAAGGCAGAACTAGAATATTCAGGATATTAAAAAGAAATTCCACAGATGATGTTGCTTACAGTTCAATTAAGTATGAATGACCTGCATGCAAGAGATTGTAAGTGGCATACAACAATGGACCGTGAACTGGTATAAAATTAAATTTACAACTTTACACGTTACTAAAGTAAACAAGAAATGGTCGCATTTGAAGTAATGTATAATATCTTAATGACATTAGAGAGGGTTAAAAAGTTACATCAACGAGGGTAGGGTGAACTGTAGCATATTCTTTCTGGAATATATAAACCCACTTTGATCTCTCTGAACCAGACTCATCAGATGCCAAGAACTTCCTCTCTGGGTTAGCCTTAAAAGAACTTGTGGCTGATATCAGATTGGGATTTTCCACCAAAGCAAGTAGAATATCATCTCCCTGTTCGTAAGCATAGAGTGCAGGTCTTCACATGCTTATGGAATGATACTAAAATCATATTTATACTTGCATCACAAACCTTGTAACTTCCAATCATGCAAACAACAACTCAAAATGTCATGCATTTTTTCAGAAGCTATGCATTGAAACATAAGCTAAGAAATAATAAGCATGCAAACAAAATTGTTATATGTACATGTGTTAGCAAGCCCAATGAGGAGGCAGACAGGCCCAAATGAAGTGTCAAAAGGCCCTCTCGGCTAATGGTCTTCATCCAGTACAATCAGGCTTGTACAAGTGTGGGACACAAATGAAATACAATTTTAGCCTGTTTCTTATTTTTTGATAGCTTTAGCTTACCCTAGTTTATCTATCACCATGCCTTCAGTTTTCTTCATAATGCCTTCAATTTTCTCCATCTTAAACTAATGAATGAATCATACCATTAAACAAAATATCAATGGTCCAAATATCATTTAACCCAAACAACACAGACAATTGCTAAAGAAGATTGAGCTAAGGCCTATTCAGGGATGTCATAAGTTTTCAGTTTTTTGCCTTTTTTGAATGCAAATTGGAAACACTTTTAATTCAATTCCTAGAACTAAAAGTAGCTTTGATTTTCGGTCCTTAGGGGTAAACCATATAACTTACTTTATCAATCTGAAAAATACCCATCCAAAACAACAACCACCATGACTGCCACTGCCACTATGGCCACCTCTATCTCACCCAATTAACTCAGAATTACAAATCGTGACTGATTTATGTGCTTTGGACTTCAAATTTAGAAACTAAAACTTAAAAAAAAAAAAGACTCTAAATTACAAAACTAAATAATCGAAACCTAAAACTGACATCGCTCGGAAAAGTTCCTAAAGAAATGGATCTCACTCACACTTTTCAAGTTTTCTTCTATGATTGTGCTCCTTCTAAAGCAAGTAAACTTTATCAGAAGAATAAGTCAACAAAAATGTGAATACCAAACAAAGCATGCCCACCAGAGAATTCCACCAATTAATTAAAAACTAAAAAAATTAGTAACATATATAGTCAAAAGAAAAGTGAGTAAAGAATGATGCAGTGACATAATTTGTTTTCTAACTACATTATCACGAAAAGGAAAATGGATGAAAGACTGATAGAGGAAGAAAGAGGGACCTGAGGTTGAGATGGTGAGGAAGATGAAGAAATAGAGAATGAATGGCCATCAATAAATATCATGGCTTCTGGGAATTGATGCGAACTAATCACAGAAGGTAGAAACAAAAGAAAGTGAGCTTTGGTTGGCGTTCAAAACAAGCTGATGGAGCAGTTTGTTTTATTCAGTGGGTCAATGGCGAATGTTTGTTTCTTTGTTTGGAGTAAAACCTAGGATGCATAACATTTGTTTATGTTTGTCTAATTTGTTATAGTTTGTTTCTTTTTTTAAAAAAAAAATACCCTATTTTAATACTCTAATTTTGAAGTATATCACACTTTTTATGAGAAGCACTTTAAATACATTTGAAAGACTAAAATTAATATGATTCGGTACAAGAGGACTAAAATAAAAGAATTTTTTTTTTCAGTAGCCTCTTTCTCATCTTTTTGTTATAATATGCACATGAACCATACTCTTCTGCTATATACACAGTTTTTCTTATGTTTTTTGTTTGAAATATAAAATTTTGTTTAGAAAAAAAAAATATTATTAAAAAAAATAAAAAATTTAAAATATAGAAAAATATCAAATTTGTTAATAGAAATTTTTAAAATTCTTAAAATAGAATAGGTATTGAAATTTATTAAAAAAAATATTTATAAAAATTGAATAAATTGTATTTGTTAATGTCAAAAATTGAATAAATTGTATTTGTTCATGTAATTAATTTTTTAGTGGTTATAGGTATGTATATATTAGTAATAGAATGTATAACATATTAGAAAGAAATAAGGTATAAGTAGATAATAATGGAATGAATTACAAAGTGAAGAAATAAATTATTTATACACAACTGAAAATATATTTAAAAACGAAATACAGAGTGATAGTAATTTTTGAAAAGCAAACAGGCTTAATTGATTCGATAATTAAAAATGAAATTAGACAGATATATTACCATATTTGTCTATTTATTTTAAAGGTTTTTTTTTATATATCTCTAGGGTTTGAAAGTCATTATATTTTTTTTTATCTGGATGGTTATGTTGGTTGAGATTATTTCTTAGAAGCAATAATTAGTTAGTTAGATAGGTGGTAAGTTAGGTTTTCGAGTTTTTACTTTTTTTATTCTATTTTGCAAGAATCTTGTATAAGTTAAGGTTTTCCTTTTCTTTCTTGTAAAAAGAAATTAACAACTTCTATAAAAAAAATTTTGTTGTCAGCTTTCTCTTTACATTCATGTTTATTTTCTTTATTGTTATCATGATTGTTTTCTCCGCTCTTGCCTTTCACCCCAATACCATTTCTGATATGATATCAAAAGAGGTTTGTTGCTTACTCTGTCTCTATTGGGCCAAAGTTCTTTGAATCCTAGTGTTTAACTTATTTTTCTTTCGTTCTGGGTATTATGGAGCATAAGGATCAGTCTATCAACTCTTCCAGCCCCTTCTACCTGCATCTTGGGGAAAATTCAAGCCTTACTCTCATCTCTCAAGTTCTAAATGAAATCAATTATGCTTCCTGGGGCAAAAACATGAGAAGAGTCCTTCTCTCCAAGAACAGGATCAAATTCATAGATATAAGAATCAATAAACCTCAAAGAAATTATCCCTTATTTGATGTTTGGGAAAGATGTAAAATAATAGTCTTATCTTGGATTATCAATACATTTTCTTTACAGATTGCAGAAAGTGTCATATATGTAGAAGATGCTAAAGAATTATGAGATGAACTAAAAGAAACATTTTCAAAAGGTGATTATTTCAAGATTTCAGACTTAGTTCAAGATTTCATACTTATTTCAAGACATTCACCCTATTAAACAGGGAGAAAGAAGCATAAGTCAATTCTTTATTGATTTGAAGATCCTATGGGAAGAATTAGAGTTTCTTAGACCCATACCATGTTGTACTTGTGATGTCCCTTATAGTTGTGATGTGTCTAAAATCTCCCTTAAATATAGAGAAGTGGAACATGTTGTTTGTTTCCTAAAGGGCCTAAATGACACTTATAACACTATGAGAACACAAATCTTGTTAATGGAGTCTTTTCCCAAGATCAATTGTGTCAACTCTCATTATGCAAAGAAAGGCAAGAAAAACAAGTTTTTGGCCTCACCAATCAAAACATTGAAACAAGGATTTTGGCAAACACTGTTGACAAATAGAATCACTGGAAACCAGAATAGACCTAGAGGTCTCATGGACGTGGTTCTGGATCTTGCGGCCAAGGAAGAAAGAAAGGAAGAAAGAAAGGAAGAAATCCCAATTATAGGAAACAATGCTCTTAGTATCAAAAGATGAACCACATCATGGATGAATGCTACTCTAAACATGGTTATCCACCATGGTACAAGAAGGGTAACAACAATAACAGTCAGGAAAGAGGAAGACAAAGTGACTGAAACTCTGTCAATGTTTACAAGAGTGATTTTGTCCCACAGAGACACATCCCAACAAACAAACAAACACTAACATTGCGTTCAACTCCTTTACTCCATAACAGATAACAGATAACAGATGTAGAAGTTACTAAAGATGATAGAAAACTTTGATAATTCTTCATATAGCATCAGTCAAATATAAAGGAACACAACTGAAGACAAACAAGGTATGTTTTCTTAGATTATAGACACAAGGACCACTGATCATGTGACCTATGAGAAAAAACATTTTGTCACCTTTCACAAGATCAAACTCATATCTGTTAAACCGCCAAATAATTTCATTGTCACTATCCAACATGTAAGAACCATTCAATTTTCAAAAGATTTTATTATCTTTAATGTCTTATACATTCCAAATTTTTCTTTCAACCTAATATCTGTCCAAAATTTAACTAGGAACATAAACTACACCCTAAATTTTTCTTCTAAGATGTGTCAAATACAAGACAATTCTACCTTAAAGTTGATTGAATGTGCTAATGTCTACAATGTCCTCTATTACTTGCAATATTTTCCCATTTCTGACCAAGATTTCAACCCTAAGTTTGTTTTCTCTTATGAATGTATAAATGTTAATATGTGGCATTATAAATTAGGCTACCCTGAACACAAAATTATAGAATAGATATGGAAAATTTTCCCTTATGTACAAACACCTTCTGATTCTACTTGTGTATATGTCATTATGTCAAATAGTATAAATTGCCTTTACCTAAAAGTAATTATTTGTCTACTAATTGCTTTGAAATGATACATTGTGATATATGAGCCTATCTCCATTCCTTATGTTCATGGTCATAAATACTTCCATACTATAGTTCATGATTACAACATACTTATTGTAAAGGTCATAAACATACTTAGGCTTTCCTAATACATAATAAAAGTCATACTAGAGATTTAATGCATAATTTTATAGTAAAAATTAAAAACCAATTTGATAAAATCGTAAAAATCATTAAAAATTCAATGAACATGAGTTTAACTCTACTTCTTTGTATGACTCTCATGGTATTGACCACCAAAGAAGTTGTGTTGAAACTCCCCAACAAAACTCTGTCGTGGAGCGTAAAGACCAGCATATATTGAACATACTCGTAGCCTGCTTTTTCAATCCATATTCCTAATGTTTATTGGTCTTATGCTGTATTTCATGCCATATATTTAATAAATAGGCTTTTTTCTGTCCTTAATGGCATAACTCCCTATGATATGATGTATGACACTCCTTCGACTTATCTCAAATTAAAAACCTTTGGTTGCTTATGCTTTGCTTCCACTTTGGAAAATAACATAAATAAACTAGATCATAGGGCTAGAAAAGGCGTTTTTCTTGGTTATAAAAATGGTATGAAAGGTTACATTATGTTTGACATCAACACTGTGGAAATTTTTATAAGTAGGAATGTTATCTTTTATGAAAATATTTTCCCATACAAAAGCTAGCAAAGCAATAAGGAAACCTACGGTAATGAAGAGGATAAAATGATTTTTCTTAACGATCTTTCATGCAGTTATAACTTTGTTAATGAACAAAGCCTGGTTGGGAGTAACAACAATGGCCAAAACCCTAATGAAAATTATAATACCAACAACATTATTTCTACTAAAAGTGAAAGAGTTCATAATCACAAAAAGTCCATCAGAGTTAAAAGCACCCCTAGATACTTGAATGACTACATACATCAGGTTAATCAATCCTCATCTAAATCCTTATGTGTAAAAAATGGTTTTAAAACTCCTTACTCCTATCTCTGACATTTTATCTTATGACTCCTTGTCTGAGAAACACTTAAAATACACCATAGCTATAACTTCCAATAGTGAACCTCATTCCTATGATGAAGCCAAAGTCAGCCCTGAGAGAGCGGATGATATGCATAGAGAGATTAAAGCCTTATAAGAATATGGTACTTGGTATTTAACTCAACTTCCTCCTGGATATACAAAATCAAACACAAGGCAGATGACACCATAGAAAGGTATAAGGCCCACTTAATGGACAAAGGTTATACACGCAATAATAAGGAATAGACTTTTTAAACACTTTTTCTTTTGTTGTCAAACTCACTACTGTCAGATTACTACTTGCCCTTGTTGCCTCAAAGAATTGGTTCCTACACCAAATTGATGTGGACAATGTCTTTCTACATGGAGACTTAAATGAAAAAGTTTACATCGAGCAACCACCTGGTTTAATTGTTCATGAAAAAGTACAAGTTTGAAGACTAAGTCTTTATATGGTCTAAAACGAGCTAGTAGGCAATGGTTTAAAAAATCATCCACCTTTCTTATATCTTCTAAGAAAACGGGCCAGTAGGACTATGAAATATGTTGATATTTTCTTAAATCTGATCATTCTCTCTTCATTGATAAAACATCAACAAATTTCACAGTCATACTTGTGTATGTAGATGACATTATTTTGGTAGGAAATTTTATGACAGAGATTAATCACATAAAGGCTCTTTTACACCATCAATTTCGAATCAAGAATCTAAGAGAGCTTAAATACTTTATAATCTTTGAAGTGGCTAGGTTTAAGAAGGGTATTCATCTTTATCAAAGGAAATACGCTTTGGGTATTCTTGAAGAAATCTGAATGCTAGGAAGCAAGCCATGCTCTACTCCTTTTTTGAGTAATACAAATTTTCTATATAAAATAAAGAACTATGTAGATAATCCCCACTCTTATCGCAAATTGATAAGGAAGTTACTTTATCTCACCAATACTAGACCTGACTTGTGTTTTACTGTCAATTTGTTAAGCCAATTTATGCAAGCACCTAATAAATTTCATTAGAAGGCTTTGCAGCATATCCTTAAGTACATCAAGTCCAGCCCTTCAAAAGGACTTTTTTGTTGTTGACTCCTACATTCAGATAAAGGCTTTTAGTGACTTCGATTGGGCCATTATAGATTTCTGCATCTTCTTCATCTTATTGAAGTCTAAGTCGCGAACAATTGAAAAGAGATGAGAACCCAGAGAAACAAAATCGCGAAATACGCTGCCACGAAACCCTCTTTCGCGAAAACCCTATCGCGAATCTTCTTCTTCATCACGAGTTCACCTTCCACTCTCCTTCTTCACGAAATCATTTGAAACTTGCAACATAAACCACATAAAATCCCAGCAGCCTCCGCGTCTCACCATGAAATCCAAAACTAAACCCAATTCCAATCAGAAATTGGGTTCAGTTTTGCAGTACCCTAAATTCAATTCTCATAAACCCTTGTTATTTATTTTTAATTACACATATTCCACGTAACCTGCTCTGAATGTGTCACGTTAATTAATGATTTCACATCACATTAACAACTCAGCTTAATTTTAACCCGTTAACCCAATTTAACATCAGGGACCCAATTGTACTGATTTTGCATTTTTAGGGATCCAATTGAAAAAAAACAGAAAAAGAAACCTATTTGAGAAAACCCAACATAAATAGGAACTATCATGATTAAACCTTTATGTTTAAATGATATAATTTTGAACTATGGATAAAAAAAAAAGTTAAACTATTACAAGAAAATTTTACTAAGTTTATCAAGTGTAATACTCAATTAATAAGTTCTCCAAACAAAAAAAAAAGTTTATCATATATCATTGTACATTTTGGTGTAATATTGAAAAACACTTCTTAAATATATAATTAGTTGATTTAAAAGTGTATATGCGTATATAAGAGAAAAAACTAATTAAGAATTTTCAGAATATAAAGTTAATCCATTGATATAACTACTGATTATATTTAATTTTTAATAATACAATCAACAATCAATTATATATATACACTTTGATTTTTATAATAATGAACTAAATGCTAAAATCAATATATTTTTTATATTTATAAAATCCTAAACAAAAATATAATAATATAAATTGAACTTTTGTCAATAAACAAAATTTACAACCATATTTAATTTTTAGTTAAAATAATGAATTTATATTTTGAACAAAAAAAACATTGCTTACACCAGTTTCTCAAGCTATCACTCAAAAGTTTCACCGCACTTTGCTGATTATAATTTGTCTCGTTTCTACTTGAAGCTCGTCAATTAATTTCAGTGAACAAAAATGGTTATAATTTTATTCTACGTCTCACTTTTAATTATTTTTTTTAAGATGTAAGAACAGCCTGATATAATATTTTAGTACTCTAAAGTGAGCTAGCAGATTGATAAGTGGGGTTTTGTTAATACATTCTATATAAAATTATAAATACTATTTTATAAAATGTTTTTTTATCATTATTTTAAATGACTCCTTTTACATTTAGTGTCTTATTCAAGGTCCTAAATTTTAATTACATCACACAATTGAAAATAGGAACTATATGAAAACTTTAAACACTTGTAGAATGATTTTCTGAAGTAACCAACTTAGTTTTAAAGTAAACTAAGTATACTAATTATTGATGGAAAATTAATAAATAGTATTATATATATATATATATATATATATATATATATATATATATATACACATGTGTGTATGGATACTTTATGAATACTAATAGTAATATACGGTTTAGAGTAGATAAACCCTCCATAAACTGATTCATGGTGCAACATGGGCCGGACAACATTAATGGCAATACATTGTAATGAATTTATGATTAAAAAAAGAGTTTAGTTTTGAAAACAGTAACCACAAAATTTGTTTTACTTTTTGTTATTAAAAGGGACAGAACAGAATCATGTAACTCGTTTTACTTAATTACAACAGGGCTTCAGAGCTTTTATTGGAAGTACTAAAGATTGGGCCACTGAAGAGAGTACAGAAGGTAGAAGAAAAACCAAAAGCGGGTCAAGAGTCCAATTTGGAGGAGAACCCGAAGCACAAGGAGGGAGAGAAATTGGCGATTCAATTTGAAGGGTCAGTGTCGCAAGTAGAAAGCAAAATTCAATTCAGTGCTTCATTGGAGTAATGTGCTGAGGATAAGTAAGACCCGTGGAACGAAGACGTTAGTGCACAGTGTTGGTTTGGTACGTTACAATTTCTAATCTCGAACTATCACACACAAAACACTAGAGCACCACCACCGCGTCCAAAACCCCAGCCCCCAAGCCATGACACGATGAAGTTGGAAGATTTTTACCAACCAAAAGCCACAAACTCAAAGCACACCACCGCTTAGGAGAGATTTGTTAGGAGCCTTAAGCCATGGAAAAAGCAAGAAAAAACCCTAATGACTGCTTTTAATTTTATTTAATTAAAGTTAATTTAGTTTCTCAAAATAAATATTATTTTAAAAAATAATAATTAAGATATTGGATTTGAAGAGGTGTGAGAAGAGGAGGCGGGTGTTGGAAAGAGCCAGTTTATGGTTAAACCACAACATATTTTTCTTTTTCCTTCTTCTTTCTCGTAGCGTATGGAAAACCACCAAAACCACAAGGGAGAGGCAGAACCTGATAGAGAGAACAACCAAAACAATAACCAGGCGTGGGGCACGTGGGAGGAGTTGTTGCTAGCGTTCGCTGTGAACCGCCATGGCTTCAAGGACTGGGACACCGTCGCCATGGAGGTTCAGTCGCGCGCCACGCGCCTCCTCGCCACGGCGCGCCACTGCGAGCAGAAATTTCACGATCTCAGCCGCCGATTCGCCGACCAATGCAACGACGGTGTTACGCCGCCGCAACATGACGGCGAAGCCACCGGGGACAACTCCGATCACGTCCCTTGGCTGGACGAATTGCGTAAACTCCGTGTTGACGAGCTCCGCCGCGAGGTCCAGCGGCGCGACGATTCCATTATGTAAATCTCCGAAATTCTTCTGATAATATTTTATTCTTTTTAGGTTTTAGATCTAATTTTACCTTTTTCTTTAATTTTTGTTTTTTTTAATGGTCCGTTTTTTTTATACCAAGGTCGCTGCAGTTGGAGGTGAAGAGGCTGGAGGAGGAGAAAGCGAAAGAGAATGACGGTAAAGACGGCGAGAAACCAGATCTGGCGGTTCCCGGCGAAGTGCGGCCGGAAAACGACAAAACCGGCGGAGAAGTTGAAGAGGTTGGACCGGCGAATTCCGGACCGGACAGAACCGCAAACGCTGACAAGATGTTGCCAACAACGGGCGACGAATCCGACCGGGAGAATCAATCAGTTAACGAGTCTAACTCGACCGGTTCGAGGTTTGATAAAACCGGAGAAGGTGATGCAAAGTTAAAAGTCGAACCGGATCCGGTTCAGACCGGTTCAAAAGAAGTGGACCCGGTTGCGAGGAAGGGAAAACCGGTTGGGGAGGAATCGAATAATGGAAGCTACGATGCCTTGGCGAAGGTGCCAACGTGTGAGTCGGTGCCTCCGAGTGGCGAGAGGAAGGTGGAGCAGGATGATGACTCGTCTGAGTTGCACGACTCGGTGGCTCACTCCGGGGAGGGAGGGACGAGGGAGAGCAGCGAAGTGCAGAGCTCGGCCAGCTTGACGCGAAAGAGGAAGACGCGACGTAGAAAAGATGTTTCCGGCGGCGACGGTCGCGGAGGCGGCGCTTCTACACTGCCGGAGAACGAAGAGGTAGCGGTTAAATCAGAACCGTTGGTTGGTATTTTGGAGTTGATCAAGGGACATGAGCATTGTTCATTAATCGAGAGTCGTCTTGAGAGCCAGGTATTCCATTTACTATTTTCGTGGATAAAACCGGTAATTCACTTCTTTCAAATTTTAAATAATAATAATAATAATCTTTCATTCTTTTATTATTAAAACAAATTACTTTTTTTTAATACATGCACGTTGAATATATACAAAATGTTTCCTACACTAATAATTAACTAAAAGAAATTAAATATATTTTTTTAAATAAGTAAAATTTAATTGCAAGCAAGAGGTTTTAAAATCGTGACTGTCCAACGGAAGGGGACCACTTTTGAAACAGATTGGTTTTAATGGGTATGGAATTTGTGAATAGAAAAGAGCGAATCGAAAATAAAAATTGAAAGAGCATGATATATATTCAATTTCATCATAAAGAGAAAAACGAATGAGAGGATCCATTTCTAGTTTCTTTTTCTAGGACTAAAGTGAAGTTAAAGATTTGATAGTTTCCCACGGCCGAAAATGGTAGATAACACATGGCCGTGTTCGTATTGTTTCATGGCACTTATTTTAAGAAAGAGATGAATTTTTAATATCGTTAATATGTCAGAAGGTAAAATTAATTACATTATTTGGATAAATAATTTTATAAATTTCTTTCTACACCCGCCCATTATTATGAACATGGGAGTATAATCTGTCGGGTCTCAATGTGAAACCTGGAAGTCTTTTAATTTGGAAGATGTTTATTATAACTTCTCATTATCCCATGGCCAAAATAGAATCAATAAGGCCAATTTAATTTTCTCCCACGAGAAAATTACTTTATTTTACCCTAAATGTGGGAAGGAAAGTAAGTATCAATATTACCATATGTAGTTTTGTGAGCCCAGTATTTGAGTGCAGCCGCATGCAACGAGCTCACAAATTATTTTAGACCGAATCGTCATAAGCCCACTACTAGGAGAGCTTTTTGGGCTAAATCCTATTTACTACGACCCAAAATAAACAACTTGACCAAGACCAAGTTTATTTTTAATTATTATTCTGGTTAAACTTTTCTTTTTCGTTCCCTTTTCTTGCGCCCATGCTTCGCGGCGGTGACGTGTTTGTTCACGAGTCTTTGTCATCCAACTGTGTCTTCTCTGAATATTAAATTTGGATACTTTCTGTTTTTTAGAGTAAACCTGCTTATTGCAAGTTATTATTTGCATTTTTCATTCACTGTTTACTTTTTTTTTCTTTCTAAACATCTATTTTCCTTTATTATATATTTATGAATAATGAATTTCGCACAGATAGAGTAATAATTTTGTAATGATATTTATTTATCCATTTAGAATGCATCTATACCTATTTGATAGAGATTATTAGTTTTGTAACTGCCTCATGACATTTTTTTTGTCTACATGTTTTTACCTATTTTATCTTTATTAATATTAATACCCTTCTTAATATAAATTATTTTATTATTTTACTTTATAAATTTTATAATTACTTTTAAATTTTAATTAATTATCTATAATAAAATTATACTTATCTTTCTTAATATGAATAAATTTATTTTTCCTGTTTAAATTGTATAATTATTTTTTAATTAACTGCCTAGAATAAAATCATAAAAAGTATTTCTTTATTATATTATTATTTTTAATGATTATGATAAAACGTGGATATAGATGTGTTTCCACTGTTATATAAAAATGTAAATATCAACTAAGTTAATATAATAATATAATTATAATTAGTATTTTATTAAAAAATGTAATCAATTTAATGTTCTTTGTCTAATCGAATGTGTGGATTGGACGGGACGGGAATGCTACCGAATTGGCACTAAGCTGTTAATGTTTGGATTTGATAATAAAAAGAAAATCTGTACGGTAGTGGAAATACTAATGGACAGTAGCTTTTTGTGCCCTTTCCCTGGTTGTTCCTGTGCTCGTCCTTTCTCGTTGAAACAGCAAAAGCGCGGTCATAGATGTGTGCGCCCTCTCATGGTTATTTTAAAGATCTTTTTATTGCTAAATATATCCCAAAAATTAATTGCAAGTAATCAAATGTTTTATCTATATTATAATAATTCAATTTTTAATCTGACCAAACCCTTAGACCTTAGAAACTCATATATGTTTCCTGAGTGGACATTATATGTACACGTGTGCTAATAAAAATAAGTATTTGTACATGTTGACGAAAAGCCCAATGATTTCGCAGGATAAAATACCTGTTTCGCATGTTAAAAATTTAACCTTGAATGGATATTAGATGTAGGTTCGTGCAATTATGACAATTTAGTGAACATATTTTGGTGTGGTCTCTTGTGGCAGCTGGAGTCGGACAGATACAAAGACATAGTGAAACAGCCACTGGACATGGAAACCATACAATCAAGAATCCAGAAAGGTCAGTATTTCTCATGCACTAGTGCATTCTTCCGCGACCTCCTCCTCCTGTTCACCAACGCTACCGTCATCTTCCCCGTTGACTCTCCAGAGTCACAGGCGGCAAGGCAGCTGCACCGCCTTGTCACCACCGAGATGAAGAACCACGGCCAAGCACAATCCGACCCTATCCCCCGGAAGAGCGATTCACTCCCTCCAAACATACCAGTAGCCAAAGCAGATTCTCTCTTGTCCAAGAACAAAGCCTCTGGTCCCATATTGGTTTGCCGCAAACGCAGTTCAATGTCAGCGAAACCTTCCTCGACCAATTTTGGCCAAAAGAATGACCAACCCATCTTCAACGACAAGAAGGAAAGGGCACCTTCTGATTCAAAACCTCCTACGAAACCTTCTTCTTCTGATACAGACGAAGACGAGCCCCCCAAGGCCAAGGAGAAGCCTGTCACTGGAGCGAGAAGTCTGAGAAGGAGCAACAAGAACCTCAACAATAAGAAACTTCCCTCTAACTCCACTCCTAAGGCGGGGTCCTCGGGTAACAAGCCATCAGAGAGTCTTAAACCAGAGAAGAGCAAAGCAGAGGGAGGGGCAGACAAGAAGAGGAGTGCTGCTGCAGATTTCTTGAAACGGATAAAGCGAAATACTTCAGTGGACGCAGTGAAAGGTGGTGGTGCCGGAGGAGGAGGAAGTAGTAGCAGCAGCAAGGGAGGTGGAGGTGGTGTTGGTGCCAAAGAGCAGAAGAAAATGGTGAATAATGTAAAAGGGGATAAAGGGAAAGAAAGGGCATCAAGGCATGGCGTTGGAGGGGGATCAGGGTCTGCGGATAAAAGGAATAAGAACATCGAGAACAGCTCTCAGTCGAAGAGGAGTGTTGGTAGACCTCCAAAGAAGGCAGCAGAGACAAATGCAGGAAGTTCAAAGCGTGGGAGGGAAAATAGTGCTAGTGCTGGCAAAGATAAGCGACCCAAGAAACGTTCCAAGAAATGATTCAAGTTTCATAGTTAGTCTCTCTTTTCCTTCCTCTGTATATTATTTATTATTATTATTATTTTATCTCCAAAGCATGGGTTTCTTTTTTTGTTTTATACTGCTAATTTATTGATCAGCTGTAGCTTGTAGTCAGTTGGCCGGTACATGTAACAGTATTTTGATTTGGTAAACCTTGTAACAACATTGTCCTTCCGCGGACTGCTTTTCTTGATTTTTTGGTTTAACAGGAAAGCATAGTCAGTGCCAGGTGCCTGTGCTCGTTTTGATCACCACTTACTTTTTACTCCCCAATTGATGCAACCAGTCCATTCCATCACGTATATAGCATTCTGTGTCCAATTGAACATTTTTCAAGTTATGTCTGGTAAAGTTATCGTCACTCTTCTTTCATCAAATCCAGTTTCAAAATAAAACTTAATTCACAATTGGATCCGACTGTAAACTAAGAATTTTTTTTTATATACCCTCATACCGAAACACATCATTGATCAAATTTAAAGTTAGAGATAACAACCGCCTAAAGAGGTAACTATCTTTTTAATACTGACCGTTATGATTTGGTGTTTTATTTTTCTTACAATTACCAATATTGCGTGTATCTAATTAATAAAGTTATAAATGTGTTATACTTTTATTTTATACTAGTAGTAGAAAACGTGTGTTGTGTGTCTCTATATATTTGGAATTTGTACCTCTCCCATATTTTAAATTTAAAATAGGATAAAGTGATCTCTCGATTTAGAATCCCACTATCGTTTTTTTTATTCAACGGGCAACCCTATTTGTCAAAGCTCATCCATTCCACCCTTCTCTTTCTTCTTTGTTCCCCAAAAGCCTCATGGATAAGATTTGAATCAAACAACCACTCTCTAGCTCTTAAAAGGGCCACTTCACCTATGCCTCAGGTCTTATTATTCACGAATTCTCTACTTTATGTTTCACTTTGAAAAAGTAAGAAATGTAAAACAAATATTTATACAGAGACTATTAAAATAGCAAAAGTAAGACTATAAAGAGACTATTAAAATGTAAATTGCAAAAATATAAATCATCAAGGCAAAGATTGAATGATATTGCCCAGGCCGAACATGAATGGTTTCATAAAGAAACAAAAGAGTCGCGACAAAAGATGGAGATGGCTTCCGTGAGCAAGAACAACTACAGAAAGTAAGAACAACTCCTAGAGATGCTCCTCAAATATCACATGGGAGGACAACTTTGAATCTAATGGGGACAATTTTGAACCCAGCAGTAACATATATTTTATGAAATCTAATATTAATACTTTTAATATAATTATATTTTATAGAAAAATTTTATTTTAACCAACTCAAATATTTTATAATAATATTTTATGAACCGATCAGTTTGTGAAGCTGAGCTGGTAAGTTCTTCTCTTCACTCAGTCGTGCGTTTTCCTGGACGTGCAAACCAAGTTCTGGTTTCATGTGTTGATCACTCTTCTAAAATGAGTGGTTCTGATAGTGTTTTGGTTTTCACTTGGTTTAGTTTTGGAAATTGTTGAGCGTTGAGGGTAGAAGGACTTATAGAGGTGAACCAATAACCATATCTGGAAGCGTTCGGTCACGTTAGAGGGGGAAGCTTATATAATTTGATTTTATGTTCGTTTTGAATGGATGCATGCTCGTTGAATTGCTGAATGAATATGATTGTTGCTATGTTTTTTACTATATGAAGTATGAATATTTACTATGATATGGATGTATGAAATTATGAAGATAGATGTGGAGAAATGAATTGATATAAAGAATTCTAAGTATGTAATTCCATATGAAAATTGATGTTCGTCACTGAAGGTCTTTGACCGTTCGGTTTTCTTGTGGACTCGGTTGGAACTGGATTCTTTCATTTGGATGGAATTCCAGTTGAGGACCGAGCGTTTTCGTTTAATAATATTTGTATATAAGCGTTCAACCAAGGATATTCGTTCCTTGGTATTCTGTTATAAACTTAAGTATATCTATATGGATGTGTATATTTCGTTCATTCTTGAACACTAGTTAAATGGTATCTTATTACATTTATCAAGCCTTTCTTCTATAAGTTTAGCAGTGCTCGGTCTTACATCAAGCGCTCGTACTAAGTAGTGCTCGGTCTTACACCAAGCACTCGTATTAAGTGGTGCTCGGTCTTACACCAGGCGCTTGTTCTCATTAAATTAACATTAACATTGTTCGTAAATATCATGATAAACACATGATTTTATATTTGATTAATAGATTAAAAGATTGTTCTAGATTATTCAATATAAAAACTTTTTATTATGTATATTAATATTTTTTTTCCTTTTCATTTGGAAGGTTTTGATGAAAAGAATATGAAGCCAAGTAACGAAGCATTTCCAAAAATTGTTGAAGGATTGTCAAAAGATTGTTTTTGTTCTCAAGAATATTTGATTCATAAGAATGGCGATAAGCCTTCTTATACATCATTTGCAAACTTCAGAAATTATGTTTTATATCATAGTGAAGAACTTCTCAAAAAGAAACTCACAAAGAGTGATGTGAATGTTAATTTAAATAGACTTCTTTTCAATAAAAAAGAAGTTGAAAAATATTTTTTTGCCAATATTGAAAGATTCAAAAGATATCGAAGAGGGAGTAGAAGTTTGTGCCTGTGATGATTATGAGAATTTATATTCTCTTACCTTGGAAAACTATCTTCCAAAATCATAAATTGCAAAGTAACGATATCATCACAACGTGGCTGTTTCGTCATTCAAAACATACTAAATTATGCCATTATGCCTCGCACTTGAATTTGAGAAAGTTGAAATATAGTCAAAGTTGACTCAATAGAATATAATTATATTAATGTTTTATTTTCTAAGAAGAATACAATCTTAATTCATTCTTTCTTAATATTTCTTATTTTCAGTATTGTAAAAATCGTATACTTTTATTTTTCAGAATATTTTGTTTCAAATAGTTGGATATCACCAATTCCGTTTTAATTGGTTAAATATTTAGTATGTAAATTTTAGCTTTATATATTACACAATATAAAATACAATATGTTGTTATCATTATTCAATTCGATATGTGTAGTCTTTTTTTATAATTTATTTACAGTATGAATTTTATGAGTTGATAAGGATATCAATTTTAATTACTAGAAAAATTTTATTTAATTGATAGAAGAATTTTTTTATGCATTATTTTTAATTAATACTTATACATATAATTAATTATTTTTAAAATATATTATTAATTAGTAAAATATTCATTTATTTTAGTCATAACGAGATCATAACTTGATCCTCAAAAGTAAAAAATCAATATATATATATATATATATATATATATATATATATATATAAATTTGACTTAATCTCACACCTTAAATATATTAATTTAAATAATTTTATCATCTTTAGTATCTTAATTAATATTAAAGCTAAACTGAATCATATTGAAAAGGTATTTAAGTTTGAATAATATTTCTATTTTCACGTCACACGTCACATAATTATGTATTAATAAATATATATATTCTTTTTATGATCTCTTGATTGTTTTAATTATTTAACATTTTATTTCTTTTATTAAAATCTAAATCACTTTATTGTAAAAGAATAAGTATTTAAAAGTTAGTATTAATTTTTTTTTACTTAAAATAAAATAGTTATATTTCATATAGTCAAAAGATCTTATTCATATTATTAAACTCATACTAAAAAGTAAAATGGTTTGTATTCATGCTTTCAAAGTGTGTAATCGGATGCTTTAACAGCAGCGGTTGGCACGTTATATTTCCTTCCTAGTTTGGGAGTTTTTTTTAACCTTTGGGGCAGCATGTTCATGCCGCTGCATTTCCCATACAGGAGAGTGTATCCTGCTTGTTGGTTTGTTTCTAAAATTGTATATTACAGTAGTGTATATCATAGTGTTTTATATCATAGTGAAGAACTTTTGAGCGATTGAAGGGCTGCCCTTTTGCCTAAAACTGTATATTACAGTAGTGTATTATTATTAGTTAGTGTCATGAGTATTAGAAGGGGACTTTAATCCTAACTCAATTCCATAAAATCGACTTGTAAGGTGAGGTTTGCACTTCATAATGGGTGATCCGATAGCGGCCCGACAACAAGTGAAAACAGAAATGCCCACTTAAACTCGCTAGGATAGAGTCTAACTATGTTACCATATTAGAAGTGGATTTTAAACCTAACTCAATTCCACAAAACCGACTTATAAGGTGAGATTTGCACCTCACTTATATATTATAAATTGACCTTATCTCTAGTTGACGTGAGACTTTCAATAATGAGAGTTGCTATGTTATGAAGGTTGGTCCTTACGTGAACTCAAGGAGGGATGAATGAGTGATGTGCAAATTGTATGTAGAAGGCTTGGTTTCATAGAATCTCTATATTTCTTTAAGTCTGGAATTGGTTGCTTTGCTATAGGTTAACCATAGAGATGCACCCTTGATAGCTGACCATTGATTTTTGACCATAGTGTAGTGCTTAATAATTTGCTCTTGGCTGGCCATATCTCTGAATTTGTTAGGTGCAACCATCCTAAGATGGTGTTGTGGGTTCCTTTGAACAAATCAATGGCTGTGGTGCAAATTTCCAACTTATTTTGATGCTTTGTTTTAGTTAGTTTTGGTTGTTCGATCGATCGCTTATGCGGTAGTGAGTTGTAGACAGTTTAGGCAATTTGGAGACTTGCAAATTGTGTCAGTTTTATTGGCTCTGGTAGAAGATTTTGGTGCAGGTTAGAGTTGCAATTCGATGCTAAGTTGATCAAAGGTAATGTGGTGCAGTTTCTGCTGGATTTGTGGACTGTTTTTAACTTGAGTAGTGGCTATCTTTGGCTAGCAAAATCTGCAGCAGTGAACTATGAATTGTTGGAGTCTTATTTCTGGTTGGTTGTTGGTGCAATAAGTGGCCTATGACAGCGGCACCAGGTTCATGTCAAAGAGTCTAGTTTTTGACGCAAAAATGCTCATGACTACTTGGTACAAGGGCTAGCTGAGCGCAACCTATTTTTATGTGTCCTTGATGCTTTTTTGGGATTGGAACTGATATTTTCCAGCAGGCAGTGAGCATGCTTTCTCTTTCGGTAACATTCCGAGGGTCGGTCGTCCTTCCTTGCTATGCTCTGATCGGCCAACTCTTCAAGTAATCATTTTCGATTGGTGGTTGACCTGCAGAAGACACTCCGACGCTCAAGTCAGATATGTTTCATAAAGAGGTCTATATTTTATTAGGATAGAAGAAAATGATTGTACCTGGACATCAGTTGTCTACTTATAAGGCTTGTGAAAGCCACATCCATTGATTAACCATTAGTGCAATATATTTTAGGTAATCAAACCCAATAATTAATCATTAATGCAATATATTTGTAGAGCGTAAGGAAATCTGACCTATTAGTACCTGCTTAATGACAATCAATTCTGATCGGTATACTTCATATAGTACATAAGCTCCCCAAGTCCGAGCAAATTCTTTATTAAAAGAGGTGTGTAGGTCTGAAGCCATTTTTCTGACTTCCTGCGTTGAGCGGGGATTTCTGAAACCATTTTTCTGACTTCCCCCGAGCGGTCTTGAGGCAGGAGTCATTTTTCTGACTTCCTGCGTTGAGCGGGGATTTCTGAAGCCATTTTTCTGACTTCCCCCCGAGCGGCCATTATAGCTTACCAAGTTGAGGTTTGAACCTTCCTGCACATAATATTTTATAATTTAAAATTAAGAGTCGTTAGAACCTAACAAGGTTGAACGCACCTTTGAACCATCCTGTGCAAGATATTTTATAATTTAAGAGTGGGTAGAACCTGACAAGGTTGAACGCAGCTCTGTACCTTCTTGTGCATGATATTTTATAATTTAAAATTAAGAGTTGGTAGAACCTGACAAGGTTGAACGCAGCTCCGAACCATCCTGTACATAATATTTTATAATTTAAAATTAAGAGTCATTAGAACCTGACAAGGGTGAACGTACCTCTGAACCATCCTGTGCAGGATATTTTATAATTTAAGAGTTGGTAGAATCTGACAAGGTTGAACGCAGCTATGTACCTTCATGTGCACGATATTTTATAATTTAAAATTAAGAGTTGGTAGAACCTGACAAGGTTGAACGCAGCTCTTTACCTTCCTGTGGAGGATATTTTTACTCACAAAAATATGAGTTAAATAAATATATTATAATTTGTAAATTATAATGAAAACTGGAACCTGTCAAGGTTGGATATAGGGTTGAACGTTCTTGAAAGTTCTCAAAACAAAAGTCATGCCTTTAGGAATTATTACGGAATTTTTTACTCTTGTTATAAAACCTGGTGTTGATCCGAATAACGATGTCGAGACCGAGCACGCGTCTAGTTCTTCGTGGCTTCATGGGGATGTCGCTCGGCCCGACGGTGGGCGCCAAAATGTTTCGGTAACATTTGTCCGAGGGTCGGTCGTCCTTCCTTGCTATGCTCCGATCGGCCAACTCTTCAAGTAATCCTTCCCGATTGGTGGTTGACCTGTAGAAGACACTCCAACGCTGAAGTCAGATATGTTTCATAAAGAGGTCTATATTTTATTAGGATAAAAGAAGATGATTGTACCTAGACATCAGTTGTCTACTTATAAGGCTTGTGACAGTCACGTCCATTGATTAACCATTAGTGCAATATAATTTAGGTAATCAAACCCAATAATTAATCATTAATGCAATATATTTGTAGAGCGTAAGACAATCTCACCTATTAGTACTTGCTTAATGACAATCTATTTTGATCGGTATACTTCAATAGTACACTTTCTAAAGTAATAGTCTCACACTTTTATCAACTCAGATATATTTATAGTTCATTAATTAACAAGACTCTTGACTCTTTGTTGACGTATTTGGAGGTGCATCTTGTTTACGTTTAACAAGATTTTCATTTGATATGGATTTTTAAACTCACATCTTTATCAATCTTACTATTTTTCAATCGGATAATGATACTTTGACAACATTTTAACATCATGTACGTGTCATTCTGTGATTGGTCCAAAATTAGTCTACAATCAATAATAATAATCATAAACACCAACATGGACCAATCATAGAATAACACGTAAATGATGTTAAAATGTTGTCAACAAAATATTATCAAAATATCATTATCTTTTCATTAATACCTAGAATTAGTTTGAATATCATTTAGTAATGTTTATTTATTGATGTGTTTCCTAGAGAATTGGTTTAAGGATACTTCTTATAAATTGTTCCTAATAGTTTTTTCAAACATTGTTTACCCATTTGTGTTGTGACCAATGAGGCTTGAATGAACTAAAATGAAGGTTATTAGACTCAAACTTTGAGGCAAGGCTATATATGATTCATTTATCTACAATAATCCACAACCTCTTAATCTTGAACCAACTAAGATGAAAACTCCCTAAAGAATAGTATTCTTTGAACTTTTACCTTATGTTTGAACAAGAAATTTCAACAATTCCAACAAACTGAAATACATGGTATTTGAATTAGTTTCAATTGAATTCTCTTTATTTCTTAAATAGTTTTTTTATATGAATTAATTGAAATACCTTAGATTTTAATTCTTAGTTAAATAAAGCAATTCAATTTTTCCTTTAAGGGAGAATTCCATTTTAAAAATATATGGATAACTCAACTCTACCTTTCAATATGAGTTAATCTAACTCGACTTTCAACCCATGACGACACTTAACGACCTTTGATTCAGAAAAATTTGTCCCGATCTTTGGTCTAGGCCGACTAGTGTTAACCTTCAACTTAGAATGACTCATCTTGACCTTTTGTCTCGATCAACTCATCTCAACTTTTGACTTGAGTAGACTTATCTCGACCTTTAGTCTGAACCAACTCGCCATGAACTTTAAGTAAGACTTACTCATCTTGACCTTTAACCCTTCTTAAATGGTCTCAACCTTTGGCCAAGGCCAACTTGCTCGACTTTCAACTCAGGCCTACTTAGCTTAAGCTTCAGCTTGGATCGACTCGACTTGACTTTTAGCTCGTGCCAAATCAGCTCGACATTAAGTTTGCACCTAATAAGCTCGAACTTTGGCCTACACTGAATCAACTCGACTTTCGGTGTGAGCTGACTCATCTCAACCTTTAGCTTGGGCTGACTCATCTTGACATTTAGCCACGGTTGACCTGTCTCGACCTTTCGCCTGTCCCAACCCGTCTTAATCTTGGGTCTAGGTTTAGTCGTTTTAACCTTCAACCATAGTTTAATCTTCTGAACCTTCGGTCCGATCCACTCATCTCGACCTTCCCCCGAGGCCAACTCGGCTGGTTATTCCTCATGAGATAAATCAAATTTGGGCCTAGACCGACTTGGTAGACCTTTGGCTTGGGCTAATTGGTCGAACCTTCAATCAGGGCCAACTCGACTGGACCTTGGCTTGAACCGATTCGACTTGACCTTTTGCACATGTTGACCTAACTTGACCTTGGACTCAGACTAATGTGTCTTGACCTTCGTTCTTGTTGATTCATCTCGACATTTGGCCCTTGCCAACTCGTCTCGATCATCAACCAGGTCTAATTGTTTTAACCTTTGTCCCAACTATCTCTTCTTGACCTTCAACCACAATCGACTCGACTAGTGCTTCGTTTTAAGTCGAATTGGTTTAACCTTTGACCTGCACTTACTTATCTCGATCTTCAGCCCGAATGATCCATCTTGGTCTTCAATTCAGGCCAATTTATATCAAACTTTGGTTCGGTCGAATCAATTCAAATTTCAACCTAAACCCACTCTCGGCTAAGAGTTTAGCCCAAGCCAACTTGTCTGAGCCTTTAATGACTCGACTAAATCTTCATAAGTGAAGTAAGAGTAAAGTGAAAATAAATTAAATTTCAAATTTCTTATATTTTGTTAAGTATTTAAAATTCTTCTACTTTATTAATTTGAAATACCTTTAAAAAAGTTCTTAAATTTTAATTTTTTTTAATTATTTTATCAAAAAGATGGTAGTATAAAGAATTTTAAAATTTTCAAATAAATGAGTCATTCTTCTAAACTACTCATCCAACCACAATATTAATGTTTGACTTTATTGTGACAGTATAATTATTTAAAAAAAATAAGATAACTTTTTATGAGTTAAAACTATTTTAGTGCAAGTTAGAAGCTACATTTTAAAGAAATTACATAAAAGAAAATATAATTTCTTTTAACATAATGCTAATTTTCTTCTAGAATCTTTTTGAAAAGATTTGTTTAAGTACAATAATTAGAAATATTTTTCTGTCAAAGGAAACTTATACAAATTAATTTATGTATACATTATTTTGAATTTTTGAGGAAGTCAATTTTAATTTTTTTTTTCTTTTTCTAATTTGTAGGAGAAAATTGTTCAAACAAATAAAAATTAAAGAAGTTAGAAAAAAAAATAGAAGTCTCTTTACAAATTTATTTGTATATAAATTAATTTTAACTTTTATAAAAGTTAATTTTAATACTTTTTGTGTTTTTCTTTTTCTGAAAGTTATGGAGAAGTATGTTTAATCTTCTTTTTTTCTCCCCCATACAGCTCCCACTTTATAATTTTTATTCGTAATTTCTCGCCATTTTAGTAATTATATTCAAATGAAAATCATCGATTGGAACGCACTAATAACCGTTTGAATTTGAAATTATCAATGTTTCAAACTTCAGATGAAAAGTGTACATTGAAAAATCAGAGAACTTATAAATAAAATATTATTGATCAGAGAACTTAGACAAAATCCAGTTTTTACCCTTTTGTATGTGTACCAAAATAACCATAGAGACGGAATTTAAAAATTTATGTCTTTTTCCAAACTTTTTACCACTATGTCAACATTTTTTATAATATTTCAATTTTAGTGGTAAAAACACATTTTTAAATTTCAAATTGCAGGATCTAAAATGTTTTCAACCCATGGATAATTGGGATTTTTTTCTACACCTACGAAGGTGCAGGAAGAAAAGGTATAATAAAGGTGCTAAAAGAAATTACCCAAAGTGAATATTGCCTATACTAATCCAGATCTTATTTTAGATTTAGTAATATAATTTGAATTATACAATTTAAAATATATTTTTATATTATACAATTCATAATGCGTTCTTAAATTTTTTTCTCAATTTCAATTCTTCAACAATATTACAAAAAAAATAATTTTAAATTGTGCAATTCAAAACACGTTAAATTATGTAATTCAGAAACTTTTTTATCACTCAATTCAGACTTTTCTTGGCAAAAACTACATGAAGAAATATTATTTTTACATTTCTCACTATCCATGAGATGTTTATAAGATTAAAACAAGATTGGATGAGTCTATTGAATGTCACAACATTCATTTAATTGCTAAAGGACTCTCTTAAAAAAATACTCTAAAGTATGTATAAACCTATTTATCCGTCGCCAAAAGGACTACTATTCATACTCTTATTATTGTTGCCCTTGTTTTTTTTGGTGCATTATTTTCAAATGAATGTTAAAAATATTTTTTTAATGGTAATATGAGAGAGAAGATCTATATAATCACTCATTCATGTATTTCTCTTACATCTTATAAATACAAAAAAAAAAAAAAACTCAATAGAGAATATCCACTTAATTGAACATTTCTAGAATTTCAAAACATATTAATTCCCATATTTAATGAAGAATAATTCATAATAATGAAAATAAAGTTATCCAAAAAATTAAAATATTATCGTAGCTACATATAGTGTGGATTCTCAGTGCAAAATCACATTCTTTCCTTAACAAAACCAAACTCACTTACAAAAGTTTCGACAAATAATTAAAAAGGATTTGAGAGTAATTTTATGAACATGGTCTTGTATAGAAGTCAGAGAGTAATACATAACAGAAGAGTGACCATACATAATACACAACAAATACAAGAATTTATACACTATCATGAATGTGTACAAGCATCCGAGTATCCTGTGTCAAATCTTAAAACCTCAGTGAATAATCATTACTAAACTACCTAATTTTCAACCTAGTCAAAATGAATGACATGCACTAAGAGTTGTCTGTCAGGGAAATTACCTTCATAGCGTAAGAGAAATTCAGATTTTCCAAGTTTTTGCGACTATAATAATGCCAACTCTTCCCATTTTACAAAGATGGTTTTCCACATCATCTTTCCATTGGTTGAGCATGTGCGAAATGGTGGCCATCCTCTTCTGTATAAACAATAAGAACATCAAGAACGGCTAAACAAAGATTTGACTAATATGGCCTTTTCATCACTTCATTTTTGAGTAAGAATGATATTACCTTTTTAATATAAAAAATGTATCAATAAATACATAGGATATGGTTGTTTGAATAGGAGAAACACGGAAGCAAGAAAGTATGGAATATTTTTCTTTTTGGTATATGATATGATAATTTACTTCACAGCTGCTAGGTACAAATTAGTGACATGATTGAACACAGTGCAAAAATTGTGGCAACTCCTTTAATGCATCATGGATTTAAGTTGAAAGTGACTGCAAACCATATTATGCCAGCATCATAAAAAATATGATGCTGAAAGAATGCAAATAGTAGTATTTTATTCATAATTATCTGCACTAACTAGATTCATTGATGTCCACATTATTCTAATTTCTAATTTAGAAGACCATTCATCAATTTTCAGATGGTATTTGCTAAAAGGAATCAAATCAGAAAAATACCACTTTCGCCATCAGAAAGATCTGCAAGTCTTGCAATTGCATCAATAAGAGCTTGCTCGTGATCCTGCGTTTATTTCACATGAATTATCTGTACATACACCATTTAAAGGAAAATACATGAAATCGCACACTGACATATGTATCTGTCCCTTACCTTTAATACCTTCTTGACTTGTTCAATTTCAAGTGCATCAGGATGATTAGCATTGAATACCCTCTCTACCTGTCATGTTCATCAGACACTTGAATATGTCAAATAAGATCAAATAATCTCAAAGAGTACTATTCTGATTGAAGTGTTTTCAGTAACCTTCTTCACTAGCGTGTCTGTGTGAAGTATGTGTATATCATCTAGAGTCTTCTTTCCAATTCCATTCTGTGATGGAAAGAAATCCATTTTGGATTGTCCCTTTGTGGTTCCCCTACCTCTTACAGCTCCTGGAACACTGCCACGTCCTACAGACCTACTCATCCCATTACCAGATCCACGAAGACCCCCACCATGATTGATTCCTGGATCCTCCCCAACCCACTGAATATCTTCAGGAGAGATCTGCAGTAACAATAATATTTTTGCATGAGCTAAAGACATTACAGTGCAGTGCTAACAATGCAAGCATAGTATTGTACATTTACTACATGGAAGAGCAGTTCTTTCAAATAACCACTACAATTCAGGGCTTAAAAAAAGGAAAGTTTAAAACATGTTGGACAACAAATTCCATTTCATATACTATCAATAGCTGCATTCATTAACTTTGAAGTATTAAGCATCATACAATTCTCTTCAGCCAGTTTTCATTCTCTATTTCAATACTGAAAATGAAAGGATTGCAACATATGCCAAAAATTAAATAAACTAAAAAGAAAAAAGAGCAGTACAAGGTTATTTTCTTTATGACATTAAGGGGAAAGAACCAAACAGTTAAATACTCTATGTCGAACATACCATACTACTTTATGTGTGACTTTGGTGCCACATAATACCCAAGTCCCTATACCTTCTGTACGAGATGATGCCTTGGGAACTTTCATTCACCATGACACTCCATTCAATTTACTCGTAAGTCATAACACTATCTAGGAAGCTCTTTTTTTTTGAGACATCGACAATGAGCTTTGATACCAATTGATAAGTACCAAGTACTTGGAAAACCCTTAAAAGCTAGCAATTAAGGAGATAGAACTAGAGTTAAAACTCCACTAAGCATCCCATTCTGCTTGATGCTAGATTTAAGCACCCGTCAACACCCAAGTCCCTATCAAACTCTTTATAACTATAGTCAAAGATATTAAATTACACATTGATATCCCCAAAATGTAAATAACAATACCATAACATAAAAATGAATCTGTTTAAATTCCTAAGTAATATAATAGACCATTTTGGCAATGCTAAACTATTTGTTTCTATGAATATAAAATATTAATACTGGTAAAATGTTCTTTAGTTGATTATAGATGAACCTTTTGCTGCCACAACATACTTGCTTTATCACCATTAGAGAAGACTATAAACCTCTTATTTTTTTTTAAAAGAAATGGAACACTATCAGCAACCCTTTTTAGGGCTGGGGTTGTGAAGAGAACAATAATGTCTGACTGTTCTCTTACTGCTTGATTGCCATTTCAAACTTCTTAACCCAAACATGTTTCCAACCATAATTTTATAGTTATAACATTGTGATGATGATATGTTAATCATAAACACATAAGAATTTCACAACAGTAATCAGTATCAGAAATACCTCTGACAGATTAACCCATTCCCACGTTTCATTTGCAGTCCCCATGTCATATACCAGAGCATATCGACCCTGAAAAGTTAGAAGTAAACATAAGCATCTCGGCTATATACTACCTGAAACAAAATCTTAGTTAATTGGGGGAATGTGAGTACATCAGCTCGATTGTAGTCAGATATAACAGCTTCATAAAAGTTGTTGTCATCAGGCCATCGTGTTTGCACTTTCCTACCAACTAGTGAAACCAGTGATGCTTCCTTAGCAAGCTCACCCGTTTCAATACCAGAAGGAGCTCTATTAGGTACTTGATTCCTTCCACTGAGTCCTGATGAAGGGTATTTCTTTATTGAAGATACACCCAGTAATACTTGGCCCTGCAAGTAAAGGGCAACATTATTTAATTATTATTCCTTAGTACAAAAAAGTGTAATCCATGTCTGCATAGGAGACAAACCCAAACTCAGTAAAGCAATACAGAAAGGAAGAGCACTAATAAAACTTATCATTTGCTTACAGGTTTGTGCTTCTTGCCCTTGGATCCAGAAACAGATCCTGGTTTTGCAACCAAAGATGGCTGAACGGGTGGTTGGGGGTGAAATGGAGAAGGTCCACCAAAAGATTCTAAAGGAGTGGACGCCATTATCTTCTGCTTCTTACGAGATACAGAGACAGTGGGACTTGGAATTGAATCATGAATAGTTTGCCCAATATTCAGCATACCAGGCTGATGGCCTCCTGCTTGTCTCCAGTCCCTAAAATATTGTTCAGTAAGGTGTTGATTAAGAAAATAAAATTGGATATATGGAAAAAACAATGGAAATCTCACTTCTGAAGCATAGTTCAGAAAGAAACCATGTTTGAAACTTTTATCAGACCTTATATTTTGTATTACATCATCTGCATTAACATGGCCTAGAAGTTCTCTGTGTTCCTCATTTGATAATCCTAGTTCTTTTCTAAGTTCTGTAATCAAACTTTCCTTCTCCTGAAGAAATACACGCCATTTAGCAGTCATCTAAACCTGATCAAATCATCTCACAAATTATAAATATATCACATACGAGAAAATCAAATGACAGAATATACCCAAGTAATGGCATCATCTTGAGCTTTAAAGGCTCGTAGAACTGAACTGTATGCTTCCTTCTCAAGATTGTGAATTTGAGTTTCCATATCAATTTCACCATATGTCACTGGGTATGAAGCTCCTGCAGATCTTCCATTCCTTGCAGGATGTGGCCCTCTGGGGATTCTGTTTTGATGAGTTGGTGGAAGATCATCATCAGTTCCTGCAATCAAGTGAATGCATGCAATGTAAGTATAACATGAGAGGCCAAATGAATCCTTGAAATAGGTATCAACCAGACTTTTTTGGCATTGGTGAAAAATCTATCTGATTCTCAAGAAACAGCTTGTAAGCACAATTCTGAGCATCAAGAGTAGCACACATACATTTACTAATTCGAAAAAGTTAGGACACAATTCATTAACCATAAGTTATGGATCATAACAATTAACTTATAAGAGACACTATCTAAAGGGAGAGGATAAATAATTAAAAGCACCAAAATTTCCTCATGAATAATGCAACTTATACATGACAGCATTACACTGTATCATATAGAGAATTGTGTACAAATAGTTCCAAAAAAAAGGCTGTCAAAGGGAGTATAAAAGAGTTGACACTAAAGGAACTCAAGAGCATAAACATTTTATATAGAAAAAAAAATTGAAGTCCTTGTAAACAAATGGATAGACATTTCCATACGACATTTTTTTATCTTATTACATTTATAAAAAATGTCAGGCTTAACTTAAGTAGTTAAATTTACATGGCACATTAACGCAAAACAAGCAAATAGTTTCCTGTTTTCTTTTCTTCTTTCTAATGCATTTCTTAATTGAGGCAGAGGCTTGCTTTCCTGTGCCTCTCGAGTCATTAAAATGTCCAGGTTCTGAGGGCACCCTTTTCTTCCTTTAAAGTCCATAGGAAGACAAGCTAACACGTAAATTGAGATGAATATTTCCACCTTCTTCTTGGAATAAACACAACAAAAAAATTTCATCCCACTAAGTGAGGCTGATTAAAGACCAAACTTTCAAGAATATTATTCACCATGAAATCCCGCATAACAATTTCCTTTAATGTTCTTCTAGGTATCCCTCTCCCCCTTTTCACAAACAAACCATTCAATTTACTCTTCTCACTAGTTCTTTTAGTGGCCCCCTTCACACATGCTCTCAAACCACCTTAACCAATTTACCATCTCTTTACCTCAATCGATGTCACACAAATATTTCCTAGAACACACAATGGAACAAACCTATTAAAGTAAAACACTAATCCTTTTGTCCCTTAGGTCACAAAACACGTAGCGTTGGCGCTATACCCATTAATCAAACTCGCTCAGTTGCTCTAAAGATACTCGCTTTTACATACTCCGATTCCACAAGCATATGAAACCCAACAATTTGGCGCCAATTGAAATCTCCACACTCATCAAAAAGAAGAAAACAGAAATGGGTCAAGTGAGAATAAAAACAACGCCCTAAATCTATAATTAAAACAAGTCTTAAAGATTTTGGCACAGATAGGAGAAAAGTACGAAACTTGAAACTCACCGCTACTGTCGTAGGGTTCGTAGTCCATAGCCAGTTTGCAGCGAAATCGAAGCTCCAAGATTCAGGAGAAAAAACGCAGAAGCAAATATCGCAGCAAAGTGGGCGACAACAAGCGAGGAATAGAGGAACGAAAAGGTTGTCTTCACTTGTTTATATCGAATAGATGAATTCAGTCATTTAGATATTAAAGTCTGTAATGTTCTTTTTAGGAGGGGTTGGAGGTGATCAAATTTGGAAATAAAATTTGTATAAAATTGTAAGGGATTTGAGATGCAATAGATTAAAAATATATTTTAATAAATATAAAATGAAAATTATTAAATTGTTTTTAATGATAATAGTAATAATAGTATTATAATAATATTTATGAATAATTTATATATTGGAAAAGTTATTTAAAAATTATAATTAAAAAATTAATAAATAAATAATAAGTACGATATTGAAATTTTTTTATTTAAATAATAATTTTTTAGTATATAATCATTTTAACTATCTTTTTAATTTCAATTATTATATTTTTTTTTCAAATTGAAAAACACATCTTAAAATATCTTTTAAAAAATTTCAAATAAATAAAAATTATATTTAATTAAGTTTTTATTCAAAAAGAGAAAAGAAATAAAAAAAGGAAAGAAGAAAAATATGTGAAAAATAAAGTAAATTAAAGATTGTATAGTTAAAGAAAAATGATAATTAAATATTTTCATTATAATTTTACTTAATTTAAAATAACTTCGTTTATCATACTAATATCCTAATATTAGTTTTACTTAATTTAAAATAACTTCATTATCATACTAATATTTTAATATTAGGATAAGATTGTCTCCATACCAATTAAGTTTAATAAAAACATTAAACAAAATATCAACGTGGTAAGAAATGTTGTTTTAAAAAAATAATATCTAAAAAAAAATATTTGGAACATTTTTTACTTGACAAACTTATAACAACATTTTCTAAACTATAAGTAAATAGTAATTCATCCGCAAATAAACACAATATAAGAAAAAAGAAATTATAAGTTTTTCCTTAAATTTAAAAACTACCCATATACCTTTTTTTCTAATTGTAAGGAACTACTTATATGTTAAACTAGATTAAAAATTAAATAAGTATTAATCATGATTATTAATTAATCCTATGCTTAGACTTAAAACACATGAAAAACTGTATTTTTCACTCTTTAGTCATGACATGTAGTTTATAAAACAGAGTCTAACCTCTTGAAAAATACCTTTTAAGATCGACTAAACTTTACTTTGTGTGAGACAACTTTGAGAATATTTAGAGTATTTTACTTTGATTTTTATCTTTGAAAAGTTTTTCAAATAGCTAATGCTTTTAATACTTAATATTTGTGAGTTTCTTTCAAAAGTAGAGTTTTTTCTGTTCTTTTTCTTTAAACCATTTTTTGTTTCCTTTTACAATTTATTATTATTTTCATAGAGTTTCTCTTCTCCGTCACCTCCTAAGTTTATTAAAGTTATTCCTTCCTTATAAAGGATTTACATCAACAATGTAATTCTATTTTCTTAACCTGACAATAAAAATCGTAAAGATGATGAAATATTAAATATTATACTATCGTTCGACAAACCTAAAAAATTCAATTAATGCTTACATATAACATACGTTCCATTACTTATGAAACAACTAAATTGTTATGACAATTAAATATGAATTTCTTATATTATCCATTTAAGTGAAACGTGTTTAAGCATTACATCTAAGTTATTACTTGCTAGATTTATTTTGTTGGAGCAGAAATATATGATTCAACTTGGATTGGATTGGATTGGATTGGAGAGTTTGAATCTGAGGCTGGAGATTCAAACTTTTCTCCAGTGTAGAAAAGAAAAAACCCTACTGTTGCAAAAAGCATGGTAATTAAACAGGAAAAAGGTTGAAAATGCACATGCTTGAAGTATAAATGACAAAGGGGAGATGAATCTAAAGTTCAAATGCTTGAAACATATCTGCACAGTGAACAGAAAAAGACAAAAACACAAAATGATAATCAAATATTAAATTTGTCGAAAATGGGACCTATTATATGGCGGTTGGGAGGAGTGGTGCCTTTATCTTCTCCCTTGATTGACCCAAAGAGACTTTGGCGATTGATTCGAAACCAATGAACCTTGAATCATCGGTTTCAGTTCCAAGTGTTCAAGAGTTAGCATTTCAGAGGCCAGAGAAAGTGCCACCAAGATACATAAGAGATGAAGATGGTGATGACGTCATTGGCCCTTACCCTTCTGATCCATCTCTTCGTGTACCTTTGATAGACATGGCAAAGTTGGTCAACGCCGACACACACCAACTCGAGCTTCAAAAGCTTCTCCTCGCATGCAGAGACTGGGGTGTTTTTCAGGTACCACAAGAGCTTCTTAGATATCAACACCTTCACCTTTGATTCCAATTCAGAATATTTCTTATATAGTTATGGATTAGCATTACTCTTAGATGGTTATGTGTTTTAGCATCCATGCTGTTTATAGTAAATAGTGTCAATCTTTCCATAGATTAAGCTCATGTTTTATTTGTGTTGTTTCTATCCAATGAACTATGAACTTCCTCTTTAGTAATTCTCCTGAGAAGACTCATAAGTTATAAGTTAATCTAGGTGACCAGCTTATACAACAAAAGGTGAGGGAGAGATTATCAGCATTTCTTCTACTTTCTTGGTACCTGATTTTCTTTCTTTTCTGCTTCCAGCTGGTAAATCATGGAATTTCAAATACTTCAATTAAGAACATGGGGAATCAAGTTCGGAGATTTTTTGAGCTTCCTTTGCAAGAGAAGAAACGATCGGCGCAGAGACCAGGAAGCCTTGAAGGCTATGGCCAAGCATTTGTAACCTCAGAAGATCAAAAGCTGGATTGGAATGACATGATCTTTCTCAAATGCCTCCCCATTGAAAACAGAAAATTGGATTTGTGGCCACAAAACCCTCCTGAGTTTAGGTACATGAATAATAAAGCATAGCCTTGGAATATTTGATCAGTTTATATCATAATACTTAGAGATCTTCTACATTAATTACTTAGCTGTTTCCTTGCTCTTATTTTCCTCTCTTGTTTGTTTCATTCAAGAAATTCTATTGTGGAATTTGTTTTCTCATGCTTGTAAGGGTGTCATTTTGCAATTGATTATCAGGGATACATTAGAGAGATATTCTGAAGATATAAGGGAAGTTACAATTGCAATTATGAAGTTCATTACTATGTCTTTGGGGCTTCAAGATACACAGATATCAGAAAGTTTCAGAGAAGGACTATATGATATAAGGATGAATTGCTACCCACCCTGTCCAGAGCCTGAAATAGTTCTAGGGATTGTGCCCCATGCTGACAATTCTGGGATCACTCTTTTGCTTGATTGTGCTGATTTTTCTGGGTTGCAGTTCCTCAGAGATAAAACATGGCTCAATGTTGAGCCTATAGAAGGGGCCATTGTTGTAAACATTGGCCAAATTATTGAGGTTTGTACTTGTGACTCATTAGACAGGACATTCAATCATGGATAGATTATTGGAAGTTTGTTACAGATCAAATGAATGGATAAACAAGTCTGCATTATATTTGAGCAATCATTGACATCACATTATGTACTCTGGAAAATTAGATTTTCTCAAGAAAAAATTTACACTATGATCAGAAATCATTGTTTTTGTGACTTGTAAGTGGTCACTCTAAATCAACAAACTTACTATAACATTATATACCAAAACATTAAAATAAAAAACCTGAGTTTGATGTTGCATGTTGCATGTTTTTCCATTATGCAGGTGATGAGCAATGGGATATACAAAGCACCTGAGCACAGAGCTGTAGTAAATAAGTGGAAGGAAAGGTTTTCAATAGTGACATTCTGCTATCCAAGCCCTGATACGAACATTGGACCTGCTGACGAACTTATAGGTGAAGGGAAGGTAGCTGTATACAAGAAATTGACAAATGCAGAGTATTTCAGCAAGTTTTTCAGCAGGAAACTTGATGAATCCTTTCTTGATATGCTCAGAATATGATCAATGATGTTAAATTTGTACAATATTTCCAATATCACTTCCTTCTTGGATCACACATTTGCACTACACACTTTCTTTATTTTCCCGGTCTAGGAAAGTGTGGACTAATAAGAATTCTAGAACGATTTATTTTTCGGTTTTAAAAGACTAAGAATAAATTGTAGTTTTCATTCTAATGAAACATGTGTTGATTGACTCTAAACCATGATTGTTTTGAAGAGTACGGATCCTTATCGTACTTTTAGCAGTATTAAGACTAAGTGGTTGTCTACTAGTTTGTGACAGTACTATCTTCTAGTGTCTTAATAGGATTCTCAGAAGGGAAAGTCCTCCAAACGATGTCTTTAAGCACAGGACGAAGTTGGTTGCTGCAGAACTGGTTGTACTCCAAGGTATTACCGTTGTCCTTCTTCACCTCCACCACCAAAAGCGATGGCGTCACGGCGTATAAATCCGCAACAATTGCAAGCTTCCCTTTCCGACCCCACTGTTGACCCTGCAACCTCACTTTGCTCTCGCTTTTCTTAACGTCAAACTTCACCGCCTTCGCCACCTCCTCCAGCCGTGAGATCACGCTACTCGCGGTGTGTGTGGTCGCAAACCGAATCTCCTTCTCCTCTTTTTTCTTCTCCTCGAACAAGGGTGACAAATCGAACCCCATTGAAAGCGAAATTAAATGGAAAGCATTCATCATGGTTCACAAATCGTAGCCCTTTTTCCCGATGACCTCCAACGCCACGTAGGCCGGGGTGCCGCAAGTGGTGTGAAGCAGGCCATCCTGGCTGAGGTGCTCGAGAAGGTGCTGAGGCCGAAGTCGGTGACTTTGAGGTTGCCCTCCTCGTCGAGGAGGAGGTTCTCCGGCTTGAGGTCGCGGTGGTAGATGCCACGGTTGTGGCAGAAGTCGATGGCGGAGACGAGCTGCTGGAAGTAGAGGCGCGTCGTGTCCTCCTGAGACGGCCGAGGGCGATCTTGTTAAAGAGCTCGCGCCGCCGCGCACGAGCTCTATGGCGATGTAGATCTTGGACTTGCTGGCCATGACCTCGTGGAGCTGAATGATGCTGGGGTGCTTGACCATGTTCATGGCCGAGATCTCCCTTTTCATCTGCTCCATCATCCCCACCTTAATCAATTTCTCCTTCCCCACCACCTTCATGGCCACGCTCTTTCCGCTCTTGAGGTTCCGCGTGTGATACACCTTGGTGAACGTTTGTGACCCAGTAGCCACCCTAGCTCGTACTTCCTGTGGAGCAACATGGAGTTATTAGCCTCGCCGTCGCTGCAATTTTTGTCGTCGATTCTGCGTTTGGCTTGGCCACTTAGCTTAGTTCTCTTCAGCCAAAAACCTATCATCTCTATTCATTCCCTGGTCCTTCCAGGACCAAAAACAACCACTTGCTTGATTTTTCCCAATTACTCAACCACTCGCTAGACACGTAATTATGTTTTGTCCACGCTGTCAGTTGTACCGTTAAAAATTAACGTTGTGACCAAAATGATTTAATTGCACACTTTTTTCACAAGTTGGGACCACATTAAACTTTTAAAAAATGTAGGACAAACTTGAACATTGTCCCTCTAAAGAGGGACCAAAAGAGGTATTAAGCCTTATTTGTAAGCCTAATGAAAATAACTTTAATTTCGTTACATATAATCAATTATAAAAATTTTAATCAATAATTTAGTTACACATTATAAATTTATCATAATTGATTATATGTTCATAAAAATTGTCAATGGACTTTACCCCTACCTCAGAAAAGGTTAGTCCTCTCATCGTCATTGGTCAAGGTAAAATCCTTATACTAAGACATCCTACTACACTCACCATCTAACTCATTTTACTTTACATGCGTGTGAATTGTTAGTACAGTGTCAAGATAGCTCCATTCATGAATTCATACTAGAGTGCCTACTTTAAAGAATCACAATAATTTAAAAGTTCCCTCATGAAATTCCTTACATTACATCAATTCATATCTTTACTACAACCTTCTGGAAAATAAACAATTAAAACCATCAAAACTAGTAAAAACGAGTAAAAACATCAAATTTAAGCAGTTTCAAAAACACTTCCCACACTAGTACAAATCTCCTCAGTTGCTTAATCTAAAATTCTCTCATTCAAACTCACATCATAGCTAGGAATCCAATATAATAAAAACAATATAAATTACATACATAGGTTATAACATATTCAACAAATTCAATATCAACATAGACCTAATCAAGGAATGATCCAAAGCTAAGTTTTCAAAACACTTAAATTACAACCAACAAGTAAAACTAGAAGTAAAAGTAAAAACAAAAAATAGATTTCCTCACCTTATTTGGTAGCACACACAACTCTAAGATAGCAAAACCCTTCCAAAATCGCAAGATGCTCTATATACATATAAAAACATCACATGAACGATCATGACATACCATTATGATCATTAATCAATAAATACACTCATATTGATGATTTAGATGACACACGCGACCAATAAGTACTCACGTGTAAGAGAAAAAGAGAATTGACTAAAAGAAAAAAGAGTAAAAACTCTGCTTACTTAAATTGTGAACTTGGTCGATTAAACTTAAAGAACCTGTCGCAAAGATCACTCTAACAATACCAAATCTTCAATAAAAAAACTAAGAATAAAATAAATAAAACAAAAGATATATAATAAAATAATTTCTAAAGATAATATGTTTTAAAGAAATCGAGTTTAATTATCTAAAGACATTTTCAATTCTAAAATATAATTTTCTAAATCTTTATAATAATAATAACGGGAATAAACTTAGGTTTAACCACAATGAAAATCCTCATGTTTTGTCAACAAATTTAGTAAATATATTTAATTTATTTCTTAAAAAAAATATTTTTAAAAATATTCAAATTAGACAAATAAATAAAGTAATAACTGTTTTCTTATTTATTAGGTAATTATCTATTTTAAGAAATAACTGCAAATAATTTGATCTTAAAGACACATAATAATAATTATTTTAAAATTTATTCAAATTTTAATCGTTCCTTTTTCTTTTTCAAAATAAAAGTATTGTTTTAAAAAGTAGCGATGATAATAATAACAAAACTAAGTCGCTTCTATCAAATAAAAACTATGCATTAATGTTTACATTAATACTATTTAATAGACATTTAATTAAAGCTAAATTATATTAATTGATAGTTAAATAATGCAAATGAAACTTTTTAAAATTTAAGATTATTTATAATAATATATATTCGGATTCATCAATTTATATTCGCAATTTCTTTCTAAATTATTCTTTAAGAATAACTAATATTTTCCAAATATAAGATACACCATTTAACTTTTCTACGACCATCTTTTCAATCGTCATTTTTTTAAAATATTTCTTATGTCTAACATACAGATAAAATGTATTTTAAGAAGTTTTAGTTGTTTTATAAATTTATAATCATTACCTTTAATAATGATTCCTATTATATTTTAAATTTTATTTATATGTTTTTACTGGTTATAATAAGTGATAATAATATGATTATTATCTCACAAATCAATTTATGATAATTTCAATATTTAAAGTTAAATTTTAATTCCATATTTTTCTGTTTTCTAATTTATGTTTCAAATTTTAAATTATAAATAATAAAGTTATTTATAAAATTAATATTTAAATTTTATTCCAAAAAATGAAATTTAAAAAATAAAATATTAATTGGATACATAAGATGCATGTTTTTTAATTTATTTAACTATTTTAAGTGTAAACGTATGCAAATAAAAAATTCAAATCTTAAAATTTAAGAAAATAATAATTTGAATATTATTTTTACAATTGAAAGCGATGAATTTATAAATTTTCAAATTTTTAAAACGAAATTTCAATTCCGTATCACTATTTCTGAAATTAATATTTAAATTTGGTTTCAGAGATATAATTTTAAAAAATAAAATATTTTTTTATCATTGAATTTTAAAATATAATTTTAAAAAGTAATTTTTTTTAAATATAAAATATTATTGGTTCTAGAAATATAACACAAGAGTTATCTTGTGTTACAAATAACTAAATGAAGACTTATCTATTCTTCTTTTCCTTTTAAATCCAAATTATATGAAGTCACACATTGCTTGCACTTTAAAAAGAAGGAAGATATATAAATTTTTACAAAAGATAAAACACAGAGAAAAAGAAACAACATATACTACTAAAGGCATAATACAAGCCAAGAAAAACCTATTATATTCTTTTTGAACAAAGGCATATAAAGGAGCCAAGAAATGAGATAATTTCTTTTGGTCATGCATCATGTAATCCTTTTATTCTTTTCATCTTTTGTCATATATTTGTGATCACATCAGACATTATGTTGAATATTTGTAAATTTTACATTGAGTTGTGATATGTATGAAAATTCTAATATGGTTTTGTTTGAGTGAGGCTTGAATTAAGTAATATGACACTTCCTGGGTTAGAAACTTGAAAGTTTAAGGTATTTAAAAGTTTATTAAGTGGGAACTAACTCAAAAATGCCAAATTACTCAATTCAAAGCTCAAAAGAAGTTATGAGTACTAATACATCGTCGAATGACATTGCATCGTCGTCGGGCGCCATTAAGATAGTGGCCACTAACTTGGGGGCACTAGCACCACTTTTGGATCGTTGGGCACACTCAAATTAGCGTTTCCACGGGTTTGTAGAGTTGGTTGCCACTTTTCCAGCACAGGGTGCCACCCTTGTTTCCTAATTTACATCTCTTAAGGAAAATGGGATTCTCATTTTGTTAATCGTTAGATTGACCTAAAATGTTAACAACACGTCCTAAACACATGAATTGTTACTTTGATTGGTGATATCTATGATTTGAGGTCTATAAAAGTTAGCCTTTTGTCATATTTTAGGTTTCTATTTTGTGAAGAACATTCTTATTTGTGGTTTTAGTTTGATCTTATAATAAAAGAATGTATATGATAAATGATATAGGTGTGTGTGTGTGTATATATATATATATATATATATATATATATATATATATATAGGGTTAAATATGTTTTTAGTCCCTAAACTATTGGTCGTTTCTGTTTTCGTCCCTCTTTCAAAATAAAGTACAATTTGGTCCTCATTCTTTTCGAAACTTTGGTTTTAGTCCTCAAAACTTTGGTTTTAGTCCTCCAAATGACGTTAGACACATCAGCACATTTTTAACGGCGTTAGTTTTCGAGGACTAAAAACATATGTTTCGAAAAGAATGAGGACCAAATTGTACCTTATTTTGAAAGATGGACGAAAACCAAAAACGGCCAATAGTTTAGGGACTAAAAACGTATTTAACCCTATATATATATATATATATATATATATATATATATTGTGGTTAATGTATGAAGTTTATTTGAATAAAATGTGGTAAATGTTGAAATACAAAGAATACTTTTGAGAATGAAGACTTGGTGAATATGTCATTTGATGAGGAGGTTATGCATGTTGTGTATTTGAACTGTTAGAGGAAATGTTATTAGATATGAGGAATGTTATATGATATGTAAATTTAGTGTTATACATTTATTATGAACAATTTTTAGATATTACTCTTCTACCCCATGAGATTATTAGACTTAGAAGGAAGGAAGAGGAAATGATGTTCCTATAGTTAGCCTTGGAGTTGTGGATTTCATTTCTAGTATGCTATAGGTGAACTCACTTGAAAAAAATAAATCATGTATCACTTTTGGAATGATAATATTAAAAATTTCATTTACGTGTGACAAATTAAAGCTTTTAAACCTTAAGAATATATAAAAATTCAGATATTAAGTTTAGATCATATGTATGTTAACAATATAAATGAGCATATGAAAATTGTTGTCTTGGATAAAGTTGGTTTAATGTTATTGAAAAATATTATTATATATGAGAATTGTACATGTATGTTTATGTTATAATTAGTTTATTTGTTGGTTTTTGTATTTTTTTGGTTGATCGTTTCTATTACATAAGGTTGTAGGTTGTAGGTTGAAGTTTAAAGTTTTTTTTTTTAAAATAAAAAATGCACATAATTATATGACACGGTGTATTTTAATATTCTTGTTTCATATTTTGGAAGAAGCTATTAATTCATGTGTTTTAAAATTCTTTAAATTTTGTAATAATAAATATTTTATATTTATATGCTTTTGTGCATTTCTTTTACCTAAATAGTTAGATTGTTAATTGTAACATCCCGAAAATACAGTAATAAAACCATATAATAGAGTTGATTACATTTTATAATAAACAGTGCAGTTTTGCACTAATAATAAACGTTAAAAGCCGAACGGCGTTAAGTACAGGATTAATTACAATTTCACAGAAATATGAAAAGTCATAGTCGAACGGTTTTACAAAACCAAATTACCGAACGATCAAAACTAACTAACTATCATCTAAAATAACCGAACGTCCTAAGGTTCGGCCTTGACTTCAACATCCACCAGATTCTCATCTTCAATCACTTCTTCCAACAATGCGTCTCCTTCTACTCACATCCACACGGATGATCATTGCAATTGACAAGACGGACGTACAAGGACAAGACAACACAATGAAAACACAGGGTAAGCTTATGTAATTTAATTCATACATCAACATATAAAATAAACATTCCAACACACAAAAGTAATTCCACAATTATATCAGTACGAAGCCTATCACTAGACTGACCGTCCGGACTGTATGAATCTGTGTAGCTACAGGCGTTCGTGCACCCGGGTGATGTAGTAACTGGGATACCCTCAACAGCTGCCACCCGAGGTTAGCCCTATCAGTCCAAAGTACCCCTAAGGACTAGAACCTCCTGCCGTTTCCACACATGACCTACCCTCCTCTACGTGAGGACGAGTACTCACAAAACATTAGGATAAACTGCCATCAATAGCATAACCACAGTCATACTTTACCAATTACAATATTCAATACATGAGTCGTTCCTCCCCGGAACGCTCGTTCAACTTCACATAATTTCAGTCATAATCATTCTCGATTTCATCTTTCATTATCATTTTTCTCAATCTCCTCTTTCATTTCCAATATGTTTAATTTCATCATTTGCTCTTAGAGCATAAAATACCGAACGTTCGGACCTCTTTGGAACGAGGACGAATGATAAGAACGAGACCGATAAATCTCCCATTTCTGAACAGCATAAGACCGAGAGGGTTACTTTTAGATTTAAGAAATGAACCGAGTACAATAGTGCAATATGTGACGAACGGTATTTACCACGTGAGTCAGTTGAATGAACTGACTCTCTTGAGTTCAAACCAATACTTAAGGAATAAATCAAGTATGGAGGCCCTAGGCCGGATCCAATGCAAGAAGATTAATCAAGATGTTAAGGAACTATATTTAGAATAGTCCACATACGGAAATCCAATGCCAGTAAACGACCAAACATGGTAAAGGAAAAATATTACTGAAGTCGGACGAACGCTATTTTATCAAGATTGATTATACATTAGTACGAGCGCTTGGTATAAGACCGAGCACTACTCAGTACGAGCGCTAGGTGTAAGACCGAGCACTACTTAATACGAGCGCTAGGTGTAAGACCGAGCACTACTTACTACGAGCGCTAGGTGTAAGACCGAGCACTACTAGTCTTAAAGTACGAGGGTATATATACGTTTTACTTTATTTCGGATATCCGGGTACAACTATGCTTGGCCGAACGCTCAAACATAGTGTTCCACATGAGGACGCTCGTTCTCGACTAGAATTCTCTCCAAATGAAAGAATTCCATTTTAAAGCAGTTTACTAGAAAAATCGAACGGTAGAGGACCGTTCGATGACGAATGTACATTTTCATAGTGAGAATTTCATATTCAGATTTTCATTTATTTCCAACTCAAGTTTCAACACATCAGTTCATAACCTTATAACTTCACACCAAGTATCAATTTACATACTTTATAGAATCCATATTAATAATTCATACTCCAAAACGATTACTCATATTCACATTCATGCACTTCATACATATCAACCATCATCATACATATCAACCAGCATGCATCATATCCATTCATTCAAACAACAGACATTCATACAAACAATTGCATACAGATTAAATTAAATAAGCTTCCCTTACCTGGATTTGTGAAAGAACGTCCTACAGACTGCAACTTGGTTCGTCAACTACAACTTCTACCCTCTCGATCACTTAACTCTTCCAACTAAACCGAACCACATGAAAATCAAAAATAACTTAGACTACACCCCTGCATGCAACCAGAACTTGGTTTTGCATGTAACAAAAGAACGCACGACTAAGAGGAGAAACTTACCAGCTCAAACTTGAAACTTGTTCGATTTAAGAGGAAGCTTGGGACGCCGGGAATGATCCTACGGTCTCTGAATGATGATCGGAGAAGAGAAAGATGAGTTACAATAGAGAGAAGGGGAAGTTTCTAGAGAGAAGAAGGAGAAATGGAAAGTCAGAGTTTGGAAGGAGAAGGTGCATGCAGAAGAGAGTGGGCAGGGTTTTCAGAAAAATCATTTTTGTTTACCCCACGTCTAAACAGTCGTGCACTCTCCTGTCGACACCTGCATTCCACTAACTGACTTCCGAATCTTCCATTCTTGACACCTGGCGTTAGTGCGTCAGAGTTTGGGTGCGTTTTTAATGAGTATTGTTTTAGTAGGGATGTGGAGACCGAGATATGAACCTAACAAACCTCAACTGCTCCTTCCTGTGATGCTGTTACTGTGCTAACTCTCCTTCTGTGCTATGCTCTTCGAGGGGAAAATGGGCTGGGTACCTGCAAAGACACTCCGACGCTCAAGTCAGGAAAGGGATGTACTGAATATTTTCATTTCAAAGTGATCTAGAAGAAGAAGAATAATCTCTCTCTTAATTTCTCTTAAGGAAAAACGTACCTTTTTTCTGGTGTGCTTTGCATATTTAAAACAGTAAAATAAACCGTTTACCTGAAAATCCGGTCAGTTACCGAAGTTGACTATTTGGAAGTTGTAACTGCTAGATCGTGTTTGATACTGAGTCAGTTACTCCCGTGATTCGTGGCGTTGGCTAATATTCGTAACTGTTTACTCTTAACCGCTAAATCGTTTACTGTGATATCGCTAATTTAGACATCGCTCATTATATGTCGATCGTCTTGTGTATCGACACAAACATGCGAATTGTCATGCGAACGCTATATGTCGCGACATCACTGGTTGTCGATCGCCAAGTGGTCGACATCAACATGTAAATGTTATGATGTGACCGTCTTAACGATTGGCGTTAAAAAGCGTTCGACATACCTACGATCGTAAGAAGGTTCGGCAAATGGTCGCCCGAGTTACTTGTCGACCGTTGGTTGAATCAAGTATCCTACGGTACATGCCCCCCCGAGTCCGAGTAAACGAGCGCAATATTTGCTTGCGAGTTTTACTAAAGGACGTTGAGTGGTGATTTATTGGGGAAATGATATGCACCGTTTTGACGTTAGAATTTTTAGGGTTTTCCCGCTTTTTTGGGGAAGCGAAGAGACATGAAAAGGCAGCCGTTGGATTAAAACTGATCCTACGGCGCATGACGGTTAACCTTCCTTCCTTCTTCAACACGAATCAGAAAGAGGCTTTCCACTTTTGTTGAAGAATAGAAGTTGGTATTGTGTGCTGTGAGTGAAATCCTCTCTTCAACGCCACCGCTTACGCTGCCACAAGAACTTGCCAGGTAACCCTTAAACCTTCCTTCGTCTTAGTGCGTTTACTGCTGATAATGGAAGAAAAGGGGCGTAATGCCGGTAACGATATACCGGGGCCGTCGTTAACGGCGGAATGCCCTGATATCACCACTGTGCCCTGTGGTGAGGATGCCTTTGTGTATGGGAACGTGTATAGTGAAGGTCCAGAGGAGCGTGTAGCGGCTCCGGCTTGCGGTGATGATTACGCTTGGGCGGCGCGTGAAGTTAGAGAGTTGAACAGTCTGTTTAGGAGTAGGACAGTATTAGAAAATTGGATTGAAAATAGCTGTATATTGAGGACCTTAGGGTATAACACGTGTGTGAAATTGGTAGCTTGCCGGGAAGATGAGAGGGTGTGCCATGGGAGGGAGAATGCTTCCAGCGATTTCTTTTATTGTTATGCTTCCCCGTTTTATGATTTGTATCTGAGATTGCCTTTCACAACCTTCCAAATGGATGTGTTGCGGATCCTGAATGTCGCGCCCAGTCAATTGCATCCCAACAGTTGGGGGTATATGCAGGCGTTTTCCGTGTTGTGTCGGGCATTAGGAATTAGGCCGACTGTAGGATTATTTCTGTACTTATTTAGATGTCGACCAATCGCGAAGAAGGGATGGATATCGTTAATTTCTGAGCCGGGTAATGCGCTGCTAGAGCTTTACCTGCAGTCGTATAGGGGCTTTAAAGAAAAATTCTTTAAAGTGTCGATCCCTGATGTTGGGCGGAGGTACTTTTTCGATGGTGAGGGGAGCCCCAAATTCCCACTGTACTGGATGCAGGATCCGCTGAGGTTCACCTCTTGGCCCGAAGATAAGATGACGATTAAAGAGTTAGAGGCTCTGAATGTGTTGACATCGTTGCCACGCCCCTTTTCTTCCCGTCAGCTTATAAACTGCCTTGAGTTCGATGACGCTGATTCAAGGGTGTTTGGTATGTGTCTTTGCTTGTTATTTTCGTCTGTTGCTTTGTTGTTGTTGACTGTTCTGGGTTGACCTTTGTTTTGCAGAGATAATGGGGAGAAAGGGAAGTGTCAGAAATTGGTTCCACTCTATCGACAACGAGAAGGTTGAAGGTGACCTTCCAGGGTCGTCATCAAAACGTACACAGGGTCAACAGTGTGCGCAAGTTCAACCAACTGGTCCTGTCGTGCTTTCGGTTTCGACAGATGAAACAACGGTTGCCGAAGAGCAACCCTTGGTGCGAAAAAGGAGAGGGAAAGTGGTCGACCCTAGTGGCGTTGTGTCGAAGAAGAGGAAGGAGACCGCAGATGAGACAGAGCGTCCCCTTCCACTCGGCGTATGGGACCCCTCCTTCACGTTGAGCCAAAAGGTCGATCTCAACCTGGACAACTCGGAGAAGAGGGTGGTAGAGAACATGACTGAGCAACAAATGGCCGACGCCATGTTGGAAATGACAACTCGCACACAGATGCTTGCTTGACATATTGCATATGCCTCTGATAGAGGTACGCTGCGGGTTGAACTGGACAAGGCGCGTACTCAGCTGAAGGAGCTTACTGAGGCTCATGCCCTCTGTGATTCAAAGCAGAAAAGGTCAGAGCAACTATTAAGAGAAGTTGATGTGCTGCTGACTAATGCCCGAAACGCCGGCCTGGCTATGAGAAAGGAGCGCGATCAAGCGTTGTACGAGCTGGAACAGGCCAAGAAGACAGTGGCGGCATTGACCAAGGAAAGGAATGACGTGCGGGCGGAAGCAATGGAAAAACAAGAACTGATAGAAGAACTGAAGGGGGCGGTAGTTATTGAACATACCCGGGGCTTCCGGAAGGCTTTGCGTCAGGTCGGACATTTGCTTGATGTGTCGACCGAGGGAGTGGATTTTGACGTGCGAAAGGACGTGTATGAAGGCCAGCTGAAACCTCTTAGCGAAATTCCTGAAGATGCCTTTATGGAAGCGGAAGGGGATGAAGAAGAAGAAGCGGTCACGGAGGATGAGCATGATGGAGCGGTCGCCGTGGATGAACCGGCTGTGGAGACGGTCGGGGATGCTGCTGGCGACTCGCCTAAGATTGTAATAGATTAGGATATTTCATGGGGATGTAATTACAAACATAAGTGTTTTTGAACTTTTGATGATTTTTGAATGTTTGAACTAGGCCTTGTTGAATTCTTTGAATGTTGAGCTATGATGCTTTTGAATTTTGAGCTTTGATGATTGTTTAAGTGTTCGTGGATTTTGTGAATCTTCCCTGTAACGACGTACGTGTTGAGCATTCGTCTAAATGAACGAACGTCGAAGACGATGATCGACTAAGAAGATGATATCTTAAGTGTCGATGTCGAGTGTGTTAATAGCGCCGTGTGCGACCGTCGAGGGTGAGGGTCGAATAGGGGAATACTGGGTGTTCCAGGGAGAACATCTACTAGAGGGAGTGTATCCCGAGCGGACTGGGTGTTCAAGGGAGAACATCTACCAGTGGGAGTGTATCCCGAATGGACTAGGTGTTCAAGGAAGAACATCTACCAGTGGGAGTGTATCTCGAATGGACTGGGTGTTCAAGGAAGAACATCTACCAGATGGAGTGTTTCCAATTCGTTCGGATGTGGACGCGCTGAGGCGATCGACGACAACCCTGAGACTCGACATGCGAGAAATTATAAATGAAATGAAGTAATAATAATAGTGAAATATACTTTTTATTGGAAACTGAGATGAATAATGTCTCAAGAATAAAAATGAATGCTAACTAAATTAATATTTAAGATGAGTGACATTCCATGTGTTGGGAACTGGTTGTCCGTCGAGGAGTTGGAGGCGGTATGCACCATTCGCCATGTCCTCGATGATGTGGAAGGGTCCCTCCCAGTTGGCTGCGAGCTTGCCGTGCGCTCGGTTCTTCCTGGCCTCTCCCCGTTTTCGCCACACTAGATCGCCGCTTTTGAACGCTCTTGGTTTGACCTTGGTGTTGTAACGGCGAGATAGCATTAGCTTCTGCGCCTCTGCACGGACGGTAGCGACCTCTCGACGCTCAGGAAGGATGTCGAGATTCATCCGTAACTGTTCCTCGTTAAGCGTCATATAAGTGATATTTCGTCTTAACAAGGGTTCACCGACCTCGACTGGGAGCATGACATCAGTGCCATAAGTCAGGTTGAATGGTGTGTCCCCTGTGGATCCGTGTGGAGTGCACCGGTACGCCCACAAGACCTCGGGTAGCTCTTCCACCCACAAACCTTTGGCGTCGCCGAGTCGCTTCTTTAACTCGGTAAGTATGGCTTTGTTTGCGGCCTCGGCTTGTCCGTTTGTTTGAGGATGCTCGACCGAGGAGGTGACATGTTTGATGCCAAGGCTGCTGAGGAATTCCTCCAGTTTTCGCTCGACGAACTGGCGATCGTTGTCGGTAATGATCTTCTGTGGTAGACCGAACCGACAGATCAGGCGCCAGATGAACTTCTGCACTCGTTGAGCACTGATGACGGACAATGGTTCGGCTTCTATCCATTTGGTGAAATAGTCGACCACCACAAGGAGGAACTTGTTCTGTGCTTTGGCAAGGGGTAACGGTCCAACTATGTCGAGACCCCATTGAGCGAACGGCCAGGGAGAAACGATACCATGCAAGTCTTCGGGAGGTGCGTGGATGTCGTGACCGTGGGCCTGACAGGAGATACATTTCTTGACGAACGTCTCACGATCTTGGTCGATCGTGGGCTAGTAATATCCTGCTCGAAGTATGTGCGCTCTGAGGGTCCGCTTACCCGAATGAAACCCGCATATCCCGGTGTGCAGCTCGTGCAAGACATAGTCGGCTTCATCCTCTGAGATGCATTTCAATAGGGGAGTACTGTGGCCGCGGCGGTATAGGTCGTCGCCTATGCACAAGAAACGTGCAATGCGTTTTGAATCAGTCACAGTAATGCTTTCTCCTTGCTCCTGCTTCATCATTAGATCCTTGATCTTCTGTCGCCAATCTGTTGCTGGTGTTGACACATCGGTGACGAAAGCCTCGACGACTGGATAGTCGAGTGTCATCTTAATGATTGAGGATAACTGCGCTCTCTCCTTAGAGTGAGTTAACTTAGACAAGAGATCTGCTCTCGCGTTTTGGTCCCTGGGTACATGGACGACGCTAACCTTGGGGAAGTTTTGAAGTAGGGTCTGAGCTTTGTGGAAATAGCGTAGCAACTGATTATCCTTAACCTGATAAGTTTCGTTCACGTGGCCGACCACCAACTTTGAATCCATCCTACACTCTAGACGAGCGACCATGAACTCTTTGGCCAATGATAGACCAACAATCAAGGCTTCGTACTCGGCCTGGTTGTTGCTGGCAGGAAACTTGAATGTGATGGCTTGCTCTATGACTAAACCATCTGGTCCTTCTAGGACAACACCGGCTCCTCCCCCGCTTCTGTCTGAGGATCCGTCCACGCTGAGGAGCCACTTTGGTGTCGAGTCCTCAGGTGCGGGCATTAACTCAGCTGCAAAGTTTGCCAAATGTTGACCCTTAACAGATCCCCGCGGCTCGTAACGAAGACCAAACTCTCAAAGTTCCACTGACCAAGAAACCATCCGTCCTGCTAAATTGGGCTTGCGGTGGATTTTGGCAATCGGGTGATCGGTGCGGACTACCACTTGATGGCTCTGGAAATACGGTCGGAGTCGACGCGAAGCCATGAGCAGGGCTAGAGCGACTTTCTCGATTCGAGAATATCTTTCTTCCGCCCCCTGCAGCATACGGCTGATGAAGTATATTAACTTGAGGGAGGGTGCCTTTTGTATCAAGGCAGCACTGACAGCATGGTGGGATGCTGCGATATATAGCTGTAAGTCGGATCCAGCGTCCGATCTAGCCATAATTGGAGGGCTGGTGAGAATGTGCTTGACAGTGTTGAATGCTGTTTCGCAATCATCGTCCCAGTGTCGTGTGGTACCCTTCTTCATGTTCTTTAGGATGGGCTTGATGTGTTCGGCTAGCTTCGGAATGAAGCGAGACAGGGCTGTGAGTCTACCCACTAGACGTTGTACCTCCCTTAGAGTTTTTGGAGCAGCCATGTCGAGTACGGCTTTGCACTTGTCGGGGTTAGCTTCGATGCCTCGACGCGTAAGCATGAAACCCAAAAACTTACCCGTCGGGACTCCGAAGGTACATTTGGAAGGGTTAAGCCGCATGCTGTATCTTTTGATTTGGCCGAACACTTCCTTTAAATCCCGCAAATGTTGCTCCATAGAATGGCTCCGAATGACCATGTCGTGGACATAAACATCCATGCATCGTCCTATCTGATGATGGAAAACTTTATCCATGAGGCGTTGGTATGTAGCCTCGGCATTCTTCAAGCCGAACGACATTACTTCATAACAGTAATTGGCGCGTTCGGTAATGAAAGCTGTCTTGCTCTGATCAGGTGCGTACATGGGGATTTGGTTGTATCCCGAGTATGCGTCGAGGAAGCTGAGTATAACATGGCTGGAAGCTCCGTCTACCAACCGATCGATGTTAGGCAAGGGATATGAGTCTTTAGGGCATGCTTTGTTGAGATCGATGAAGTCGACACACATTCTCCACTGGCCGTTCGACTTCTTGACCATGACTACGTTCGACAACCACGTAGTGTAAGTCAACTCCCTAATGAACTGGACGTTCATCAACTTCTCGACTTCGACTTGAATGGCCTTGCGTTTCTCTTCTCCGAACCGTCGCTTCTTTTGCGCGACAGGTCGTGCCTCTCGGAAGATAGACAATTTGTGGGCCATGACTCCGGGGTGGATTTCTGGCATATCAGCGGCCGTCCACGCGAACAAGTCCGTGTTGGTTCGCAGCATACGTCCTAGATCCTGTTCGTCATTCAAAGCGAGGTCCCCGCCAATGGTTGTGGTTTTGGACGCGTTCGCTGTCAATGAAAGGGATTTGACATCGCCTTGCGGATGGAGACGTTCGTCTACATTGATTCGGGGGTCCAATTCGACCGCCGCTGTTTCAGCTCCTCTCGCCCTTTTGGTTGGTACGAAAGGGGTGACTTTAAGCCCGGCAACATAACATTGTCGAGCCGTTCGCTGATCCGCCCTGACAGTGCAAATAGTGCCGCGCTCTGTAGGAAACTTCATGGCCAGGTGAGGGGTGGACACGATAGCTCCAAATGCATTCAAACAAGGCCGCACTAACAAGGCGTTGTATGATGTATTGGCTTCGACCAACAGAAAACTGACTCTAAGTTCTGGTGTCTCCCGACTTGTTCCGAGCCGCGTTCGTAGGTCGAGATACCCCGGGTGTCGACTCTTTCCCCTGAAAAGCCTACAATTTGTTCGTTGAAAGGGGCGATGAGGTCCTTGGATAGATCCATCTTTTTGAAGGTGGACCAATACAGGATGTTGATCGAACTTCCCTGATCGACGAGAACCTTGCTGACGTCGTACCGAGCTATATTGGCAGTGATGACCATGGGGTCATCATGATCAGGGTCTGGCGCATGGAAATCTGCATTGGTGAACGTGATATCAGGGATCGACCAAGGCTGTCGATCGACCATGTGCACCGACTTTAGCTGCCTCAGATGTCGCTTCCTGGCGAAAGATGACACTTCCCCCCGGCGAAACCACCCGATATGGTGTCGATTCGGCCTCGAACTGAACGTTCTCTCTCTGTCCGCCGGGGTTGGCTGCGCAATCGCCTGCGGCGTCGGTCATCTCTAGGAGGTGATCGGTCGGGACTCCGTCTGGAGGAGTCCTTACGATGAGGAGTTGCAGCTCTAGTGGAGATTCTATCCTTGACGTAGTTCTGGAGGTAGCCTGCTCGGATGAGCCGCTCGAGTTCGTCCTTCACCATGTTGCATTCTTCTGTGTCATGCCCATGGTTCATGTGAAACCGACAAACTTTGCTACTGTCAGCGTTCTTTAGAGTAGCCTTTCGCCGCACGGTTAAGAGTTCGACGTGCAAAGCCTCTTCGAGCACCTTTGCTCTCGTTGCGTTGAGGGTCGTGTAACGATCGTACTTAGACGTCCACCCTGACTCTTTACGGGGTGTTCGGTCTGATTTATAGTCGTTGGTCGATCGCTTTGCGGGTTTCTTTGCATCGTGATTGGGGTTATCCTACTGTTGTTTCTTTCTAGAATTCCGGAGATCTTCGATGCGGATGAACTTTGCAATTGTGGATTGCAGTTCTTCCATAGATGCTGGCGGGTCAGCATATAATTGTTCCGCAAAATACCCCGGCCTTAAGCACGAAGGTAGATTGCTGATGATGAAGGTGTGGTCGATATCTTTCACACGCCGGGCCGTCTCGTTGTACCGTTGCATGAAAGCCTTTAGGGTTTCATCCTTCTCCTGCTTAGTATTCACAAGCTCAGCAGTAGTCATCTCCGGTCTTCTGTTTGTCGCGTACTGCTTTCGGAACAGAGTTTCGATTGTTGCGAAACAGTCTACTGAATTTCGTGGAAGAGTGTGGAACCATTCCAGGGCCTCATCCTTAAGGGATAAGGAGAAAGCTCTGCAAATGACGGGGTCGTTGTCTGTGTAGAACACCATGGCGTCTATAAAGTTGCGCAGGTGGTTGTCGGGATCGGCGGAGCCATCATAACGTTCTAACGCTGGGGGAGGTTTATCTGGCATATGCGCTTGCATGATGGCCTCCGTGAATGGGAGCAGGTTGGAGAGGCGTATGGAAGTAGGCCCCTTCCTCCCCCCGTCGAAAGGGTCAGACAGTCCTCCATGATGGCTCCCTTCATTATCGTCTTGCCGATTTGAGGCTGACAATTCTGGCGGTGGGCGCTGCGCCCTTAGTGCCGCCAGCTCCTCAGCCTGCTTGCGTTGGAGCTCTTGCTGCTCCCGTATAGTTTGTGCTTGTGCCTCAATTTGTGTCTGCAACTGCTTGATCAAATCGCGAGTGTTGAAGTCTTCCATTGCTCCGGTGGTCGTCGTTGGGATATCAAATCTCGGCCCCACGGTGGGCGCCAAAATGTTTCAGTAGGGATGTGGAGACCGAGATACGAACCTAACAAACCTCAACTGCTCCTTCCTGCGATGCTGTTACTGTGCTAACTCTCCTTCTGTGCTATGCTCTCCGAGGGGAAAATGAGCTGGGTACCTGCAAAGGCACTCCGACGCTCAAGTCAGGAAAGGGATGTAGTGAATATTTTCAGTTCAAAGTGATCTAGAAGAAGAAGAATAATCTCTCTCTTAATTTCTCTTAAGGAAAATCATACATTTTTTCTGGTGTGCTTTGCATATTTAAAACAGTAAAATAAACCGTTTACCGGAAAATCCGGTCAGTTACCGAAGTTGACTATTTGGAAGTTGTAACTGCTAGATCGTGTTTGATACTGAGTCAGTTACTCCCGTGATTCGTGGCGTTGGCTAATATTCGTAACTGTTTACTCTTAACCGCTAAACTGTTTACTGTGATATCGCTAATTTAGACATCGCTCATTATATGTCGATCGTCTTGTGTATCGACACAAACATGTGAATTGTCATGCGAACGCTATATGTCGCGACATCACTGGTTGTCGATCGCCAAGTGGTCGACATCAACATGTAAATGTTATGATGTGACTGTCTTAACGATTGGCATTAAAAAGCGTTCGACATACTTACGATCGTGACATTACGATCGTAAGAAGGTTTGGCAAATGGTCGCCCGGGTTACTTGTCGACCGTTGGTTGAATCAGGTATCCTACGGTACAAGTATGAGCAGAGGTTTTGGGTGCATTAAATGAGATTAAACATGTGGGGTTTGGATGCATTAAATGGCCTGACATTAATACTGAACTTTGAATTATCTAACAGTAGAAATATTTTATTTTTTTAACTGTTAGAAAAAGTTTGCCGATTGAACAACTTTAAACTTGATGCTTTTAGGTTAAAAAAATACTTTTAATTTCAATTAGTTATATTAATGTTTACATTCTAATAATCAAGTTATTCTTTATTTGTATGAATAAAAGAAAAATTAAAGATCATATTAAATACTCACGAGATACTTTTGCAGAAAAAACAAGTTTCAACTACCAACATTTTAAATTTAAAAATGAGAAACACGCATGTTTTTGCCAAAATAAAACTATAATGTTGTGTTGTGACATCCCACCACGTTGTTTCTTCACCAAGCGGGTAAATACCTTTTACGAGGAACTTTTTTTTATTAATACATTTTAAAAATACTTGTTAGGGTTAATTTTCTTTTTATTTTCCTTTTCCTTTTATTTATTTGATTAAATTTGGTTTAATAATCGAATTTCTAAATTTTAAAAATAACATAATGGGACTTTTAGTTTGTTAAAATTGATTTAATTAGTTATAAATTACATTATATGGAAATTAAAATTGTTAATATGTATTTATTAATGATTTCTCTATTAATTGGATGGAAAATAGCGAATCTTGATGGAATTTTCAATAAATGGAAAAATAAATAAGTAAGGAGGTAAAAAGTGATTAAGTTTATTTTTAATGTACATTTAATAAAATAAATAACCAATTCGATCATTAAATTTGTCAAACACATAGTAATTTAGTCTTTTGTAAATAAAAAACTTATTTCATTTCATAAATGTGGAAAAAGACACGTAGTTAAATTATATTATTAGTTTTTTTAAGGGTGACGATATGGACGAATGGGATTATTTTATATTAGATTATAAATAAAAAAACTCTATTACTCTATTTTGATAGGTTAGTAATTTAATAAAATATCTTATCCATTAATAAAAAAATATAACCCATTTAGTAATTTTTTTCTGGATTAAATCCATTCATTAAAATAGTTTTGAAAAGAATTCGAAAGTAAATTTGTAAAACAAAACTTTAAAATAATACTTTTGGAAATATTTTATAAGGGAAGCTTAAGAAAAATTTAACTATGAAAAATTTGGTTAGATTGATCATCTATAAATAAAGCGGATAGATTTGATTTAATTTTATAAGATTCTTATTTTATACTTTTTATCAGACGAATTTACTTGTGGATGGAGAAATTAAGGAAAATGATATTTGAACAACCTGTTTTGATAACATTTAGAGACTGGACGCGTGTCTAAATGTGACTGGTGTAGGTGGATTTTTTTTTTAAATGAAAGAATGATGTGACAATGAAAGAATTGGGGGCAGATTCAAAATGTAGGGTTTTTTCGAAAAATTTGAGATTCAAATATTTTTAGAGAGAGAAGATAGAGAACATTTCATAGAGCACCTTCTCACCTTCGAACCAGCCACCACAACTCTCGCCGGAAACCCGCTGCCCGTAGACGTTGCTGTTTTCCCTCCATCCAGTGCCGCCGCAGTGCCGCCAGTGTCCGTCGTCTTCCACCCAGCCAGGCAGGTCGGATTGTGGGTCGCCGCAGCTTCGGCGTTGGCAGACGAACCAAAGACGACATCGTCTTCCCTCCGGCCCAACCAACCAAGGGCTCGTTTTGAGTATCGATTCCTCCCACCCGCTTCCTTCCCTGTGCCGGACCCTTGCGGTGGCCGCCGGAGCATCGCCGTCGCCGGAGTGTCGCCTGAACGGAAGGAATCGCCGGTGTGGAACTATTGTCCGAACCCGTGACCGACGAAGTGTCGAGCGTCACAATCCTTTGTGTGTAGGTGTATGGCTAAGTACAATTGGAGCATTTTAGTTTTTCAGTACTTTGTTGAAAGTGTGTGTAGTGCTTCAACAACAATGAAGAATGAAACAAGCAAAAGCCATATTCATGTTCAAGGATGTGCTTACCTGTTGCAGGTACATGTTTGTTATGTAATTGCTAATCAAAGACAATGATTCGTTATTGTTTTCATCATTTTTATTGTCATTGTTGATGGATTAAAAGTTTGCAGGTATGGTTTTGTCACCATTTTGTGACATCGAAGTTCATTTATAGTACACGGGTAACAAAATTCCCAAGGTTGTTGAACTGGATTGATATGAATATTGGGGATAAGTTTATCAAAACTGCTTTGGCAAAGGGATTGGTGAGTAGTTGTTGATTAGACGAATGTGTTGGTGCAAAGTAATTTATGATTTGTGTTTTTATGAAATAAAAATTGTTAATGACATTGCAGGTTGTTATTGATGTTGGTGTGTCCAAAGAGGAGCTTCGTTATGGTATGGTGAAAGACGCTTGTGAGAAATTTGGTATTCCATTTAAGAAGCAAAATAGAGGAGATAAGGAAAAATTAATTTCTGTTGTACAAGAACAAACACGGGTTATTGCGGACATGCAAAGTAGTATTAACGATTTAAGAAAGTTGGTTAAAGCAAAAAATGAAGATAAGAATAAATATTTTGTGGAAGAACCGTTGTGGGGAAGTGAAGATTGTTGTCAAAGTACACCGGTTCAACATGAGCAGCAAACCCCGGTGTTTGAAGGTGGTTTTGAAATGCAACAAAACACAATGTATGATCGTATGAAAACGCAACCCTGAATACGGCTTAAGAATGTCGTAAAAAGAAATCCTTATACTGTAGATGGTAGAAGAAAACAATGAGTACTTTAATAAGTTGTATTACATTAGGAATTTAAGTTTTAGATAATGATATGATGTTTGGAATCCTGTTGAAAAAGTTGGTTGAATTTTGAAAACATTGGAATCCTTTTTTGAATTGTCATGATTTGATTTTTGTTGTCTATAATGGTTTATGACAGAACCAGAGAGTTGAAATGAAGTGGGATGAACATGAAATAAACTTATTTGAAATGAAGTTTGTATGTTATTGATGGTGAATTTGAGGCATGACTTTGGAGTTTTTGTCATGGTTGTTGAAAGAAATTAGGTTTTGGAATTGGTTCTTATTTGTTACACCGGAAATCATAACAAACAAATTAAATTGAAATATATTGTTGGTCATACACTATCATTGTTCAAACTGAACATTACAAATTGATTAAGTCGATGTTGAACTCAGGTAACTTGGAATCAATTATGTATGAATTTGTAAGTAATTTGGAATCAATTATGTACGAATTTATTAACAAATTTGTGGCACATAAACCACAAATGGTAACACTATAGGTGAAAGACCAGAACTGGTACCAATGGCTAAATAAGTGGGTACTTGGGTATAACGTTTTGCACAGAAAGGCCAACTTGGTACACCACACTCATTTTGGGGTGCCTAATGTTTTCTCGCTCATTTGTTCTATTTCTGAGTAATTTCGAAACAATTATTTAGGAATTTATTAACAAATTCGTGCCACAGAAAGCACAATTGGTAACGCTCCAGGTGCAGGACCAGAACTGGTACCAATGACTAAATAAGTAGGTACTTGGGTATAACTTTTTGCACAGAAAGGCCAACTTGGTACACCACACTTATTTTAGGGTGCCTAATGTCTTCTCGATCATTTGTTCCATTTCTGAGTAATTTCGAAACAAATATTTAGGAATTTATTAACAAATTCGTGGCACATAAACCATAAATGGTAACGCTACAGGTGCAGGACCAGAACTGGTACCAATGGCTAAATAAGTGGGTACTTAGGTATAACTTTTTGCACAGAAAGGCCAACTTGGTACACCACACTCATTTTCGGGTGCCTAATGTCTTCTCGTTCATTTGTTGTATTTCTGAGTAATTTGGAAACAATTATTTAGGAATTTATTAACACATTTGTGGCACAGAAACCACAATGGCTAACGCTCTAGGTGCAGGACCAGAACTGGTAGCAAAGGCTAAATAAGCGGGTACTTTGGTATAACTATTTGCACAGAAAGGCCAACTTGGTACACCACACTTATTGTGGGGTGCCTAATGTCTTCTCGCTCATTTGTTCTATTTCTGAGTAATTTCGAAACAATTATTTAGGAATTTATTAACAAATTCGTGCCACAGAAAGCACAATTGGTAATGCTCCGGGTGCAGGACCAGAACTGGTACCAAAGGCTAAATAAGTGGGTACTTGGGTATAACTTGTTGCACAGAAAGGCCAACTTGGTACACCACACTCATTTTTGCCTAATGTCTTCTCGCGCATTTGTTGTATTTCTGAGTAATTTAGAAACAATTATTTAGGAATTTATTAACACATTCGTGGCACAAAAACCACAATGGCTAACGCTCCAGGTGCAGGACCAGAACTGGTACCAAAGGCTAAATAAGCGGGTACTTGGGTATAACTATTTGTACAAAAGGCCAACTGGGTACTTGGGTAAAACGTTTTGCACATGAAAGTCAATTAAGTACAACAAACTGAATTTCAACTGCCAAATATATTTCTCAACAATTTCTAAAATTAGATTTGATGTGCAACCAATACATAAATATGAAATGTAACAACAAGTGTTCTTTCATCAATAATCCCCAACATTCTACAAAATGCCTAAATCTTGCAACACTTGATTCCTCCGCACGTTGTCCACATCCAAAATCCATTGACAAACATATTGCTCCCTAACTTGTTGTAGTTCTTCCTACAAAGACAGTAATGCACAAAACATGAATCAAATGCAACATTTGTATGAAAGATCCAGAATATATAAATTTTTACAGCTTACAATTGTGTAACTAGGCATTGTGTTTCTTTCATATTTCTCAATGTCATCCCACAACTCCATAATTTTCAAAACAATTATTCCACAATCAACTACAACAAAACAAGTCCAACAACGCAAGTATATATTTAACATATCAATTGTACAATAAAATATTATATTTACAAAAATCAACATTACAAACATACTTGTTTGGTTGGATTGGAGTATGCAAGTGTTGTACCTCCAATGATGGTTTCTGGTCTTCCGAACAATTCAACAAATGTCCAAAAAGCAATGCAAGATTATGTGCCTGGAAAACAACATACTCCCCTTATAAATTTGTAATTACAAAGTAAACATCAATTACTACACATACAATTGTTACCAATAAGGAGTATTGGTAAATCTTGAAGAAATTTGTTTTGATGATGCTACAAGAAGTTTTAGTTGCAGAAGATATTAGAATTAGTTAAAAGCAATTTGTAGAAATTAAATGTAGTAGGAAATTCTTGTAAACCTTGTAAACTTACATTTTTAACTATAATAATCGATTATGATGAAGCAATAATCGATTATCACAAGTCATACTTGAATAATCGATTATCACTTCTTATAATCGATTATCACATTTTCGAAAACCTATAACGGACTTGAATAATCGATTATCACTTACAATAATCGATTATTCATGGCAGTTGGGAGCTGACCTTTGGCATTCAGTGTACTTGGCTATATATTGTGTTTTGGAGAAATTAGAAAGTAACGTTGTTGAACAGAAGCTCTTGCAGAATACTGTTTGTCAGAGGAAGTTCTCAGAAGCTATAGTTCAAGTTCCCTTGCTTGGTCTCGTGAACAGGAGAGGCTCGTGTGTCGTGTGTCGATAGTCGAAGCAAGCTTTCTTCGAGTTAGCAAGGTGCTCTGCCTGGTCTCGTGAATAGGAGAAGCTCGCGTTTCGTTTGTCGATAGTCGGAGCGGTTCTCTTCGAGTTGGCAGAGTGTTCTTCTTCCGGTTCGTTCGTCGAAGGAAGGTTTATTTTATCTGCTTTATTCACTATTTGTTGTAATCTGTTAAACAATTTTTTGAGTGAAAAAGGTTAATCACTATTTATAGTGATTAACGACTGGACGTAGAATCTTTTGATTCGAACCAGGATAAAAATTTTGTGTTGTTCTTCTTATTCCCTATACTCATTTTATTGTACGTACATCAATTGTTTGATTAATTTTCTGAAAGAAAATTATTTTTACTAAAAGGACCAAATTAAGTTTAATTGTGATCAAATACGCTTTCCGCTCTCTGAGTTTTAATTCCGCTGCGCTATACTCTTCGAAAAATACCCCCTCCGATACCATCAATTGGTATCAGAGCTTGCTCTGATAGTTTTTCAAAATTTGCGAAAATGGCTGGTCACAATCAAAACCATGTATATGCTGAGGGTGCTTCCATTAACAGACCTCCATTGTTTACTGGTGATAACTATGCTTTTTGGAAAGTTAGAATGGAGATTTTTATGGGGTCTGTTGATAGAGGTATCTGGGAAGCTGTACAAAATGGTCCTTATATTCCTATGAATACTGTTGATGGTGTAGAGACTGAAAAACCTTATTTTAATTGGACTGCTGAAGAAAATAGACGAGCTCAGTTTGATATTAAAGCTCGCAATATAATTTCATCTGCTGTTGTACTTGATGAATTTTATAGAATTTCAGTGTGTAAGACAGCACAGGAAATGTGGGAAGTCCTCAGAGTCACTCATGAAGGAACAGAGGACGTAAAGCGTGCTAGGAAGAACACTCTCATTCAGGAATATGAGATGTTCAGAATGCAACCTGGAGAAACAATCTCTGATGTTCAAAAACGATCCACTCATATTGTGAATCATTTAACAGGATTGGGTAAGACTTTTGATACTGATGAACTTAATGTGAAAATTTTGAAATCTCTGGACAGGTCTTGGCAACCAAAGGTGACTGCCATCTCGGAATCTCAAAATCTTACTCAGATGTCAATGCCAATCTTGTTTGGAAAGCTCCGTGAGCATGAACTTGAGCTGAGGAGATTGACTGCTGAAGAGGATCAAGGCAAAAGGAAAACTCTAGCTTTCAAGTCTGAAATTTCTAAAAGAAAAAGCTCTAAGAGGATCGAAGAAGATGATTCTGATGATGAAGAAAATATGAGCTTGATGATAAAGAAATTTGCAAAGTTCATGAAAGCAAAGGGAAAGGACAAGTTTCACAAAGATAGGAAAGAAAGTCAAGAATCTCCATCAAACGTAAAGTGCTTCGGTTGTGGAGAAAGAGGGCACGTAAAATCTGAGTGTCCAATTAGCAAGAAAAGTGAAGATAAGAAGGAAAGAAAATTTCAAAAGAAAAAGAAAGCATACATAGCTTGGGAGGATAATGCCTCTAGTTCAACAAGTTCAAGTGACACAGAAGAAGAAGCCAATATTTGTCTAATGGCTGAATCAGAAGATACTGCAAGTCAAGTAAGTTGTTCTAATTCTGAATCTAGTGAATTTGATTTGCAAAAAACTTTTCTTGAATTGCTTGATGAATCTGAAAAATTGAATGTTGCTCATAAAAATTTGAAAAAGGAATTTAAACAATTGCAAATTAAGTATGATAATGCATTAGATGAGGAAGTCATATTAAGAAACAAAGTTAGTAATCTTGAAACAAAATTGTCTGAATCTAATTCAAATGAAAAACCTGTTGAGTGTTTATCTTGTAAAAGTCACATGTTTGACATTGACATATTGGAAAATTTACTTTCTAAAGAAATCAAGCCTATCTCACATGTTCAAAATGTTTTTAGGAAGAGCAATCTTAGAAATATAAACATGCATCTTCATAAAAAGTCTAAAGTTAAGAGAAATCGTAGAGTTTGGGTTGAGAAAGGGACTTTTGTGAAAAACAAGGTGCATGATGTTTGTTGTTTTTATTGTATGAAAAAGGGACATACTTCTAACAAATGTAGAATTACACATTTTGATGTTCCAAATGGAAAATATGCTTGGATTCCTGTTATAAAGTAATATGTCTCTAACCTCAAAGGACCCAAATGAGATTATGGGGACCAAAACTCTATTGTTTTTACTTTGCAGGTTAAGTTTTCAAAAGGATAAGAGAGCTCTATGGTATTCTGCTCTTTGAAGTGATGCTACAAACCAGGATGTAACTCCATCAAGTGGTATCCAAAAGCCTTCGTTCGAGCACCAAGTATTTGAGCTAAGTGTTGTTTAAATTTTGATGTTACATCTTGTTTTTATTTAATCTTCCATTATTTAATTACTGTTATATTGATTACTGGTTAGGCAAATGATATGATCATCACTATTTCATTCATCCTGTGGTGTGTTCTTGTCTGTTTACAAATTTTGATCAAGTGAAATTCATTTATTTAAGATATTCATGTGTTGAATTTCATTCATGTCATGTAAAGCCATGTGCATTGTTATTTCAGTGCTTTGTTGATAATTATTTATTGAATTTGTGTTTAACTGGCTTAGTATTCAATTTCATGAGTACTTTGAAGTTACCTTTGGTGTAATCTCTGTCAAGTATCAAAAACTATGAAAAAGTTATTTAAATGAGTTGGCTGACAGATTTTCATTAGCAATTTTTGATGATTAAGATATGTGAAAATTAAATTGTCATTTCTATTTCAAAGTTGGTTCTGTGGAGATTTGTTTTTAAGTTCAAATGCATAACGAATGAGCTATGATAATATACATTGAGAGCCTGGATGCAGAAAATGAACTTATCAAATTTGCATAATTTTGATGTAAATTATTTTGTTTAAAAAATGTTGAAAGATAGCACCTGAATTAGCTCTTGTGATTGAATTTTTGCATATGTTGTTTTGATATCCATAGTTGAATATATGAAGTTGAACAAATTGGGATATGAGAGTGCATGAATCATAGTTGGTGTTTGGGAAGTTGAAATTTGTGCTGTCAAAATTAGTTTTTGAACTGATTGTGCTAGCTGAAATGCTTTCTTGTTAAACCTGGAGATAGATTTTTTGAGCTTAGAAGAGAGTTAGGAGTGTTAGACATATCTTAGAATCAAAATCTATGCAAATTTTTGCATTTTTCGTAAACTTAACGCTTCATAATCGATTATCACTAAGTTATAATCGATTATTCATGCATCAAATTCAATTCTGGAAAATCTTGAGCAGATAATCGATTATCATTATGCATAATCGATTATCATGCAATTCTGGGCAGTAATTATTGAACTGATAATCGATTATCTCGAGCCATAATCGATTATCACGCTGATAGTTTCAAAAATAGAGCCGTTGGAGCATCCCATAACGGCCATAAACGACCATAAACGGCTAGTTTGTCCATTTTTCTTATAAAAAGCCCCCCATAATCGATTATTAGACACTCCTTTGCACCCAAATACTGCTGAAATCAAATCTAGAGCTCACATCTTCTTCATTTCCCTTCACCTTCTCAAAATCTCATTTTCCCATTCTTCCTCCATGGCTGACTCAAGAAGGCACCGTCGCAGAATAGTTGGAGCCTCCTCTTCTTCTCAACCACGTCTTGCAAACATAGATGGATGGATTTCAGATCAAGGGAAACACGCAGACTTTGTTAATTTTTGGCAAGAAAGGAAGATCATGGCGGTAAAGTTTATTCGTCTTGACTTTTTCCGCTTCTACGGCTTTCAATTTCCAAACACTTTTGCTGAGCAGGGGTTAACGCATCTGTTAGAACAAAAAGGCTGCATTTATCCTGATCTGATAAGAGTCTTCTACTTCAACTTGCGCTATCGAGATGGGATAATATCTACTAAGGTCAAGGGAGTACGCATCATTTTAGATGATGACATATGGACCAATGTTGCTCAACTTCCCATCTGGGATGATGCTGTCAAAGTCCACTTGGACTTGAAGATTTCAACAGGATGATGACTTTTCAATCCTTCCTACGTCATCCTGAACGACAAACAAATAGAAGGCAATTACTGGTTGGAGGTTTTAAAGTTGAAGAAAGGATGATCCACTACTTGATTGTCTGGATTTTATGTCCTAGAGCAACCAACCATGCTCAATGCTTTGAGCAGGATTTACTTCTATTGTATGGGATTCTAAATCACATACACATCGACTGGCCTGCTCTCATTGCTGACACAATGGTAAAAGCCAAGAAATCCCATTCATATCAACTTCCCTATGCTCTTCTTATCTCTAGGATTTTAGAAATCAAAGGTGTACCTGTTGAAGGAGAACTAGTTCAAAATATTGAAGCTGTGGGATCAAAAATTCGAGATACAACCTTTCGTCAAATGGGATTCATTACTAGAGGAAGAGTCCTTATTCACAAAGATGATGATCATCCTGATGTAGATGAAGATGATGACATGGACACTCTTATGGCTGACCCAGTAAGTGCTGCTGCTCCGTCTGATGCTGGACCATCAAACATACCCTCCTCTTCCTCTACTTCTATGGAAGAACATTTTGCAAGGTTATCTAAACAATTGGAGGATATGAGTCTTGCACAAAAGACTCACTTTGAGGAGATTCATGAGTGGCAACGATCTGTGGATGAGTACATGGTTGATCAATTTATTGATCTTGATGTTCGTCTATCTAACATCGAGAATCATCTCAACATTCAACCTCCCGAGAGATCTCCTAGTCCTGAGTTTTAGATATAGGTTCTATGTTAGACTGTTTTGTTGTTTACTTGCCATTTCATCTATGTTATAATTCTGTCTGTTATGTGTCTTCTTATAATGTAATCTTTATTTTCATAAATAAAATGATCTCTTGATTATATGCATCCTTTGATTAATTGAGGGGGAGATCATATTTAGGGGGAGCCTTTAACATCTGATCTTTTTGCTTCTGATCAAAAAGGGGGAGAAGAAAAATACAAGGGGAGAAGTATAAATTATTACAGGTATTGCTAACCTTGTTGTTGTTTGTTAGCTTGTATGTTTTGCAGGTAAGCCAAACTTGCTTTTAAAATTGAATTTTTGATCATCATAAAAAAGGGGGAGATTGTTACCAATAAGGAGTATTGGTAAATCTTGAAGAAATTTGTTTTGATGATGCTACAAGAAGTTTTAGTTGCAGAAGATATTAGAATTAGTTAAAAGCAATTTGTAGAAATTAAATGTAGTAGGAAATTCTTGTAAACCTTGTAAACTTACATTTTTAACTACAATAATCGATTATGATGAAGCAATAATCGATTATCACAAGTCATACTTGAATAATCGATTATCACTTCATATAATCGATTATCACATTTTCGAAAACCTATAACGGACTTGAATAATCGATTATCACTTACAATAATCGATTATTCATGGCAGTTGGGAGCTGACCTTTGGCATTCAGTGTACTTGGCTATATATTGTGTTTTGGAGAAATTAGAAAGTAACGTTGTTGAACAGAAGCTCTTGCAGAATACTGTTTGTCAGAGGAAGTTCTCAGAAGCTATAGTTCAAGTTCCCTTGCTTGGTCTCGTGAACAGGAGAGGCTCGTGTGTCGTGTGTCGATAGTCGGAGCAAGCTCTCTTCGAGTTAGCAAGGTGCTCTGCCTGGTCTCGTGAATAGGAGAAGCTCGCGTTTCGTTTGTCGATAGTCGGAGCGGTTCTCTTCGAGTTGGCAGAGTGTTCTTCTTCCGGTTCGTTCGTCGAAGGAAGGTTTATTTTATCTGCTTTATTCACTATTTGTTGTAATCTGTTAAACAATTTTTTGAGTGAAAAAGGTTAATCACTATTTATAGTGATTAACGACTGGACGTAGAATCTTTTGATTCGAACCAGGATAAAAATTTTGTGTTGTTCTTCTTATTCCCTATACTCATTTTATTGTACGTACATCAACTGTTTGATTAATTTTCTGAAAGAAAATTATTTTTACTAAAAGGACCAAATTAAGTTTAATTGTGATCAAATACGCTTTCCGCTCTCTGAGTTTTAATTCCGCTGCGCTATACTCTTCGAAAAATACCCCCTCCGATACCATCAACAATGACATTGTCAATCTTTTGTCGTTCTTTTCTTTTGTGCCCAATTCATCCCACCACATTTATTTCATCTATTTTTGGAGGTCCTCTATTCCATAAATTTTGGCACTTGGGAGAAACATTTTCAGTATCGTCAAACCAAGAATGTTTATGCTCTCATGTCCATAGTATCAATCACCACACAATTTATTTATTCAACAAATACTATTAACAAACCACCAACATCATACATAAATAACATTCCACCCCAAGATGTCATATTTGTACAGCTTACAAACACCATATCATACATAAGCAACATCATACATAAACAATATCATACATTTATTATAAATAAATTCATTCTACTCAATACAAATAAACCAACCTTTAATGAACACGTCTGGCAGTGGGAACACACACCAAGAAAAATGTGTGGGTTGGACTAACAATCCCGAAAAGCCTTCTTTTTGTCCTCCCTTCAAGCCACACTCCGGCAATGCTCCGGCTCCACCCCCCGAAACTCCAGCGGACAAGGCACTGCGCCGGTCAAGGGAAGGGACCAAGTGGGAACACGCTACAACTTAAAAAAACCACAATGTCTGCCTAGGTCGGACGAAGAGGGACTCCGGCTCCGACGACGACAATGCTCCAGCGGCAGTCTGGCGGCCACCGCAAGGGTCCGGCACAGAGAAGGAAGCGGGTGGGAGGAATCGATACTCAAAACGCGCCCTTGGTTTGCTGGGCTGGAGGGAAGACGATGTCGTCTTCGGTTCGTCTGCCAACGCCGAAGCTGCAGCGACCCACAATCCGACCTACCTGGCTGGGTGGAAGACGACGGACACCGACGGCATCACGGCGACACTGGATGGAGGGAAAACGACAACGTCTACGGCGGCGGGTTTTTGGCGAGAGTTGTGGTGGCTGGTTCGAAGGTTTGAAGGTGCTCCATGAAATGTTCTCCGGCTTCTCTCTCTGAAAACATTTGAATCTCAAATTTTTCGAAAGAACCCTACATTTTGAATCTGCCCCAATTCTCTCATTGTCACGTCATTCTTTCATTTAAGAAAGGGAAATGATACTTCGACAACCAGTTTTGACAACATTTTGACACGGGCCACGTGTCAAAATGCCATTGGTGCACGTGTAATTGGTTTTCAGAAATTAATTTGACGTGGGAAATGAAGATTTAGAGTGCGAGTTTGAAGTTGTGGGAGTCATTTGTGGTTTTCAGAATTTGAATTTTTAGGGTTTGGTAGAGAGAGAAACAGAAAGGTAGTGAGATAGCGCCGTGAGAGAGACTCCGTCTTCGTCTTCGTCGCACCCAGCCACCCTTCGAGGTGTTTGACGTCTGCAATCGGCCGACGCGGTTGCTTGCTTGGAGTGTAGAGGTGCTTTGGTGGTCGGTTCTTCGACTGTACCAGAGCATTGCGGTGGTCGCCGGACCGTCGGCTGTGGTAATATTTCCGAACCGTAGACAGAGTCCGTCGACCTCTCTCCCCAGCCCGCCATCGAGTCTTCTTTCGACTCCTTTGATTCCGTCGAGCGTCGCGGTTTGTTGGCGGCCGGAGTTCCGCCGGAGTTTCGCCGACTTCCCGTGTTGTTCGATTCCTTCACCGACGCGTTTTTGGCTGCCGCTGTTCCAAGAGGAGCCACCCACCCAGTCTGTCTTCTGTGTAAGGTCCTTGGC